>NC_138863.1:124054462-124220824 GCF_965194805.1 Balaenoptera borealis | reverse complement strand
GTCCAATTTATGACTGTTCTCATGGGGTAATTAGTAATGTTACCCTTCACTCTCAAAAATATAGCTTTGGTGATATATTTCATTGCCACTTGAATTTGAGGCGGCAGAAGTAAGAGCAGAGAGTCTGAGTAAGAGGCCATTTCAGTAGTCCAGGTGAGGGATGAAGCTGGCCTTGATTGGTATGACTGTGGCAGAGATGTAAAGAAAGGTCAAAGCTTCCTGATTTTCCTCAGGTCACGTAGTGACTGGGAATGGAGGCAGGGCTAGTTTCCAAGCCTCATAAATCTGAGCCTACAGCTCATTTCTGTCCCTCAATTATAACATCAACTCATCAATGGGGTGTTACCGAACGGGGGTCCCTCTGCTTGCCGCTTACAAAATAAATTACATACTCACAATTGGAGATGTGGCCTCTCCCTAAATCAACTTCTCAGACAACTGACAAGTACACTGTGTGTTCTGGGAAGGGGATAACCAGGGCAAGGCCAACAGAGAATATTGGGGAGTGGGGAATTGTTATTTTCCTCTGGGTGATAAGAGAAGATGTAGAAGGATGAAAGTATTCTGAACATGTTTTAAAGGCAGAACCTACAGGATCTGCAGATGGATTCGATCAAGGCTTGGCAAGAAACAGAGAGGACACAGGATGACAAGTATTCAGCCTCAGCACCTAGAAAAGATGTGCAATTTTATTCTTAAAGTATATTATACCCTCTGCATTCTTCACACAAGCCTCCTGAATATTTATTCATTTAGTCTAGATGGCTCGGATCATTTTGAATTATCCTATAAGGAAAAGAGCCCAAATTGAGTTACATGATTATTTATCCCTTCACTAAATGGCCCCAGGAAGTTATGCCTTTGAAGTTCTCGCCTCTGCTTTACATCTCTTTCCCTTTTCTTCAGTGAAATTGTCAGCCATCACTGTCTGCTTCCAGCAACCACGGCACCATTTTACTTATGATCAATCCCCAAAGCTGTGAATCATGAGTTGATTCAGTGTGCTGTAGTCTACACCTTTTTACTAGAAGTTTACTCTGACATGAGTTCTTACTTTAAAAAGTGAGAAAAACAATTTGGGGAGAAAATGAGATCATACTGTGGCCAAGTGTATAGAGAGCATTACCAATTATTAACATAGATATATGTATGGATGTGTTTAAAAAACTCAAGGTAAACTTTGAGGTTCACAGTTTTAGCCCCAATCCTATCCTACTAGGAAGTCATTGTCAGTCCTTAATCCCTTAAACAAGCACCTGCAGGCCCACTTATGCCTTCTTCCCCAAGAACTAAGACATCCCCTGCCCCACCACACACATGTACATCAGGCAGCCTTCCACGCTTGCTGCAGAGAGACCGTAACAATGAGTTAGGACCACAGCATTTCAGGGATGACCACCTTCTTCCTAGGTTTCAGACAGACTAACCCCATCGTGTCTCTCATCTCATCAATTATCAACGTCTACCTCAGAAACTGAGTCCTCAGAATCCCTTGTCTCATAAGGCATTCCTGCCTTCATGGCTAAAATTCTGCCTATCATTGCTCTTACGTCTCTCTCTTTTTTTTATTTTTTATTTTTATTGGAGTATAGTTGATTTACAATGTTGTGTTAGTTTTAGGTGTACAGCAAAGTGAATCAGTTATAAATATACATATATCCACTCTTTTTTTTTTTTTTAGGTTCTTTTCCCATATAGGCCATTACAGAGTATTGAGTAGAGTCCCCTGTGCTATACAGCATGTTCTTATTAGTTATCTATTTTATATATAGTAGTGTGTATATGTCAACCCCAATTTCCCAGTTTATCCCTCCTCCCCAATCCCTTGGTAACCATAAGTTTGTATTCTACATCTGTGACTCTACTTCTGTTTTGTAACTAAGTTCATTTGTACCCTTTTTTAAGATTCCACATATAAGCAATATCACATATTTGTCTTTCTGTGTCTGACTTATTTCACTCAGTATGACAATTTCTAGTCCATCCATGTTGCTGTAAATGGCATTATTTTGTTCTTTTTTATGGCTGAATAATATTCCATTGTATATGTATAACACATCTTCTTTATCCATTCATCTGTCAATGGATATTTAGGTTGCTTCCATTTCCTGGCTATTGTAAACAGGGCTGCAATGAACATCGGGGTGCATGTATCTTTTCAAATTATGGTTTTCTCCAGATACATGCCTAGGAATGGGATTTTCCAGTCATATGATAGATCTATTTTTAGCTTTTTAAGGAACCTCTATACTGTTCTCCATAGTGGATGTACCAGTTTACATTCCCACCAACAGTGTAGGAGGGTTCCCTTTTCTCCACTGTTCTTCTCTTTACTCTGTCTTCTGACATTGTGTGTTTTTCATTTAAATAGTTGCTGCTGAGTGGGAAATTGCACTTCTTCTCACAGATAAATAGGCCAAAGGCACCCCAGCTGCTATAAAAGCAGAGTGTGCACAAAGGTCGTCTGCTCAGATGGAGATGCCCTCCTACATGCAACACCACAGGGTGGAGGGCACCCCGGCTGCCCGGAGATCTATTTCTCCCTTCATATTTGCACTTATTTGTTCTATCCCAGAGGTTCTTAATTAGGCATCCTCTGGTCCAGAGAGCTATAATACTAGATTGAAGAGGTGGGGGCACAAAACACTCATCCTGTCTTCACTCCCTTGAGAGGTTTGAAATAGATGATTTCTCCATGATAGCAATAAATGTTTGGTATCCTTTATTCATTAGAGATACTTATTTCATATCTTCCTATTTTCTTTTTCAAAAAACATAGTCTAGACCTCCAGACCATAATTCAATAAGTGTTAATTAGCCAAACTTACATGGCAAAATTTGGTCAGTGGTTCGTTTTCTTGCCCTGCTCCCAAGAGATGAATTTATAAACATTCAGCCTGTTCACCAGCTGTATTTCTTTCCTCTTCCTGCCTGCACCCTCTCAGCTGCTCACACTTAGAGACAGATGTCCCCACCTGCAGCCCCAGTCACCCCTGCCAGGTTCTTATGCTGATTTCTGACAAAAAGAATGCACTTTCAGTAGTTCAACCCAGGAGGGCTTGGCTACTGTTACCCATCTCCTATTTATACTAATTTTTCCAGTCTTGTCTCTAATTATAGGATTGAAAGTTCTGTGAATTGCCTTCATCCAAGTAAAGAATTAAGTATGTTTTCTCTGTCCTTCATTCTGTTATATTTCTAAACCAATTCAGTTGATGAGTACCTGTGTTCTCATCTATATCTGAACATTAAGTAATTCTCTGTATATTACAAATAACTATCAATATTGCAGATAAGACATTCCCTCCATCCCAGGTTATAGATACTATTGATTTAGTCATTACTTTCTGAATTTCTCATTGTCTAGGCTTGAAGATTTGCTTTGCCCAGAGTTTGTGATAATTGTGTTGCTGAATTTTAAATAGAGTCCTCAGTCAACCCCCTATCACAACCAGAGCAGGGAGTAAAAAGAACATTGTTTCCATTTTCCAGTGATCAACTTCTGTTTCAGCACAAAGAAAATCATTAACCATCCTGTTTGTGGGTAACATTTGATCACTAATTCGCTTACAGAGTGGATGGAGAACGTGTTATCCATTCTACTTCTCTCCATTTTTAAAAACAGAAATTGCTCAAGTGAAACCTCATTGAACCTATTGAAACCAACAGGGTTACAGAAAGGGGGTCAGAGCTATAAAGATTTGAGCTTGCTGTGTAGAGAGATTATACAAATTCTAGTGCAAATCAGGAATGAGAGGAAACATTAACCCTGAAAACCAAGGTAAAGGGACAAAGTCCAGGGATCTTGTATGGACAAGTCTGACATCCAAGAATGTTTTTGTTTGTGTGTTTGTTTAATTTTTGTGTTTATTTTGGAAAGGGGGTTGTTCTGTTTTTTGCCCTCCTCATGCATGCTGTGGCAAGGACTTAGTTTGCTTGTGGTACCAAATATAACGAAAAGAAGTCACCCTCTTTCTACAGATAGCCTATAGTGAAGACTTCTAGTGAACAATATCTTACCCTTTGCCAGTAATATTACCATAGGCAGAAGATGGTACATATTGGGGAGACTGGCACCAAGTCTGTATTCTCCTACCAGCCAGTTTACAAACCATGGCAAGTTATTTAGCCTCTCTGAGATTCTATTTGCTACAATAAAATGGATCTAAGATTCCTTTCAGCCCCAGAATTTATAAGGTAAACAGCAAATACTTACTGCTTTCCTTAAAGTATTATTGATACTGCAGTCTATCAAAAGACACTTGTTCTGCAGAAACTACAAGGGACTGAATCTAATTAAAGCCTCTTTTCATGGAAGAGTTAAGGAATATACGAGGAGAACCAAAGCAGGGTATTCCTCTGAGAATACTGGCCCTTTGAGAAGGGGAACGGGAGTAGAGTAAGCATATTTAGGGTTATTTATGTGATGTATACTCACCTATTGTTATGTATTCCAACAGAAGAAAAAGAGAATTAAGTTTGACCATGGCCATTTATACCAGGGCTCTTTCCCCAAATAGAAGGAAACTTCAATGACCAAGGAAATAAGATACAAAACAATAGGATAGACTTTGGGGTCAAGCAAATCTGGATTCTAATTCCAGCTCTATTTACTCTCCGTGTCCTTGGGCACATCATGCAAACTTTCTCTGTCTTGGTTTCTCTCTCTGTAAAATGGGGAAAAAATAATAGCAAATAGCTTATAAGGTTTTGTGAAGATTAAATGAAATAACAGTTGTAAGGCACATAACAAGGTCCCTGTTATATAATGAAAACTCAACAAAATTAATTCTAATCATGATGACACTGGTGGTGGTGATGGTGATGATGGTGATGATGATAATGATAATCATTATTACTCCATTCAAGACAAAATCTCATTGATGTTATTTACATGGTGACCTGGCATGTTCAAAGAGGTATGACTTGGGCGGCTCAATGTTCAGAGTACATACAAAAAGACATCTCACATTCTAGACTCCTTATTTGGAGATCTTACTAGATGCTTCTTAATCCTACTCTTGTCCCACACAAATCACTATATCCTTACAAGACCTTGACACAGTATATGAAAGTTGTGTATGATCAGCTAATCATAATGGGGATAAAAATAAGACTTCCATTTTAGACAGCACAACTAACTTGAGACCAAGGCACTTCAACACAGTTTGGCCATCTACTAATTCCTCCTCTGTGATCCTTGTGTTTAATTTGCAAGCTTTGTTCTTTTTTGACCTGGCCTGCTATAAACCAGACCCTGTTATCTGTGTTTTTGCATTCAGCCATCTTTATATTGGGTTTTACTGTGGTCTTCTTTGTAAAAGCCATGGTATGACTTGTAGCATCTTTCCCTTTCCCTTCAAAACTAATATATATTATTTATCCCTCATACTCAAACAGTGGCATGAGCTGTTGAATTATATATAAGAACAAACAAAAAGACCTAAAAATGGGTTGAAAATAAGTAAAGGTATCTGAAATCCTGTTTTTAAACATTATTGGTGACCTTTAAGCATTATATAGGCCTTCAGCTATAGCTGTGGATATTCCCATTATTGCAGATGTCTGATAAGGGCACATCCCTAGCATGTTGTTAACTTATGGCACAATCAAACATGTGCTTCTACTTCCTGGACCACAAGAAAAGAAAGAAATGCTATCATGGAAATAAAACCAATGACTTATTGCTGTTATTGTTTCTAACCCCCCAAAGCTATAATAGATGGTGTAATGGTACAATTTATTGATATACTATGTCAAGGGAAATTGCTGGTGTGTGGAGAAGATGAGGGGTCATAAAATGCATGATATGTGTAAATATTCTCCTATCAGCCAGACTTTTATAAATGGAGAAACATTGGTAAGAGAAGACAAAAAAATGGTACCTCATAAGTGAAGTTGGACATAGGTTAAAGAAAGTATAATTTGTAGTCATTTCTATGAATACCGAGATGGTTTCTGCATACAGGAATTAATCTATATCACCTTTTGAGAAAGAGAAATCTAAATCCATGATTCCAAGAATTTTGGATTTCTTGAGAACAGACATTTTGTTTACTTGGTCACACGAAAAAGGCAATCACCCCTACCATCTACTACCATTATTATTTCGTGATAGAAACAATTACTTAGAACAAACTTGGAAAAACGTAATTTCAGAAAAGTTAAAGTTCTTTAAATTGAATAAATTTAACTATCTGAAAAACTCATAACGTTGTCCTTATGATTTTAATTTTGCTACACACTCATAAAAGATTATGCCAGACTTGCACTCCAATTCAGGGCAGAATTTGTGAGCCATGACACTGGCCTTTGATGAAGCTGATGCTTCAGGGACAGTGGGGACTTACATTCTGCTCATCACAGACTCCTGGTGACATTAGTTTCCACACCTGATTCCCTAGGCTTTCGTGGCACTGGTGGGTATTCAGCAGGTGTGTTCAGGATGAAGTGTCCTAAGCTCTCAGCCAGCAGGAAGACCCTTCCAGACTTTGAGCGCATGACATGATCTCATGTAGAGGCTGCCTCTGAGAGGCAAACAGCTCCCATAGCCTCAAGTCAGGCCAATTACGGGACTACTTAGTACCTGATGAAGTAGAATCTCATCATTTGCTTTGGCCTCCATATTTCACAGTGCACTAGAAACGGCTTTTTATTTAGCAATTTTGGGGGGACTCCTTTCCTTTATTTTACAGCCACCCACTGCCTGACATAGTACAAGCTTACACTATCGTTTCTCAAGCCATTAAATGTTAACTTCATTTGCTTCTATGAATTATGCTTTGCTCTTTTAGTTTTGTAATGAAAAATAAGTACAGGTTATGCAAGCAATAACCCCTGTGTATGCAGCAGCTATCTTTCTAAATGGTTTATTATGCCACAGTCTGGTACTCCATTAAATATAGATAACAGACTGCTGAATAAATGAATATCAACGAAGCGTCCTCATCCATCTGTATATATCAATGTAAATAATGAATTGTGGCATCTCATGAAAATGGAAAACTAGGAAGAGTGGGTCAAGAAGTAATTACACATTTGTCTTATCTCATGCTTCTTTCCCTCAAAACAGCAGAACACATCATGGCCAGTGCAAAAATATTTCTGATTTGTCATTACCGGTAGAAACACTCTATTCTTGTTTTCTTTCCCTCCCACAGACTTTTCTATGGGAGAGGCCACCTTGGACCTATTTTTCACTTATGTTTCTTTTTACTAAACTCTATGAAGTGAAACCTTCTGAAAGCTCAATTATAGCATTTTGAAAAGAGAAAATGTTGTCATGTAATTATCCCCACCTTTCCCTTGGTGTTTGGGTGAACACTTACCTCTCTCTACCTATCCTGAAACTGGAAACTTCTGAGCCAGAGGAAAGAGCAGTGTTGTGGCAAACTTGGACGTGAACTATTGTCTCTCTTTATCTCTGACTTTAGACTCATCACTTCTAGGGGCTTATTGGCCCTTATTAATCACTCACATTTTAACTGAGAACTGTTTTAAAGGAACAAAAATAAGGGAGAATTTCCCTCCTGGAAGTCAATACCTTAAGTGACAGGGTAACACTGAGAGTGTGTCTTGAGAAGATGAATAATTATGTCAATTCTAATTTTCGATGCAAGGAATAAAGCAGATGGTTTTGTTTCCTCTTGGTAGTATGAATCACCGCTCCTTTTTTTTTTTAATTTTTATTGGAGTACAGGTGATTTACAATGTTGTATTAGTTTCAGGTTTACAGAAAAGTGAATCAGTTATACATATACATATATCCACTCCTTTTTAAGATTCTTTTCCCATATAGGCCATTACAGAATATTGAGTAGAGTTCCCTGTGTTATAGAGTAGGTCCTTGTTGATTATCTACTTTATATACGTTAGTGTGAATGTGTCAATCCCAGCCTCCCAATTTATCCCTTCTACTGCTTCTTAGCATGACTGTCTTCCATTGAATCTCACACCTTCCTGCTCCTTCTAGGATCTCATTCCTTCAATTCTAGTCTCATCTCTTCCTCTCCAGTTGCCCCTCCACCTCTGCTTTCAAACATGTTCGGTCCCCTCATTATCTAATGTAAAAAATTGTTCTCACCAGTGTCACCATTTTCCTACTTGTCCTGCCAAACTCCTTAAAGAAACTTAAGAAAAAACGTGTTTTGTTTCTATATATAACAGCTGTCATACTGAATAGCACAGTGAACTATATTCAATATCCTATGATAAACCATAATGGAAAAGAATATTAAAAAAAAAGAATGGGTATATATGTATAACTGAATTACTTTGCTGTGCAGCAGAAATTAACACAACATTGTAAATCAACTATACTTCAGTAAACAAACAAACAAAACACACAAAAAAAGTGTTTTGTTTCCTCTCTGGCCACTCACTAATTTTTAACCCACTGCAATTTAGCTTTGTCCTGCTTCCTTTTCTACTAAATTGCTCACTCAAAGGCCACCTGTAGCTTACTAAATGCCCCCACCCACCCTCCACCCTCTGGCTCATTTCTCGTCCTCCTTGGCTTTTCTACAGCACTTGATGTTATTAACCTTCCTTCTGGTTCTTGAAGCTTTCTCCTTCACTGACTCGTGCAGCACCATGCTGTCTTATCTGGATAGCCACCATTCCTATTCTTTTCTTTCTCTGAACTGAGATTCAATTCTTTTTCAAATCTCTGAAAAGTTGGTGTCACCCAAGCTTTTGTCTTTAAACTCCTCTCTTCCCTTTCTTTGAAGGTTAAACATGATGTTTGCAGCTTCTGGGAAAGAAGTTTTCTGCCTGTTCCTACCCTCCAGGGTTAGTAGATCACTTTCTCCCCTGTGGTCTCTTGATACTCAAATTATCTTTCTCCCATACGATGGTAGTAACTTCTTGCATCTTTTCAGCACTGGTGTCTGGTGCATGGCAGACCTTCAGTAAATTTATGTGGGGAGGAGGGATAAATTAGAAGGTTGGACTTAACATATACACACTACCATATGTAAAATAAATAATCATCAAGAACCTACTGTATGTCACAGGGAAATCTACTCAATACTCTGTAATAACTTATATGGGAAAAGAATCTGAAAAAGAACAGATATATGTGGTGTATATATATATATATATATATATATATATATATATATATATATATAATTGAATCACTTTGCTGTACACCTGAAACTAACACAATATTGTAAATCAACTATACTCCGATATAAAATAAAAATTAAAACAAATTATGTGGAACAAATGAATGAGTAAAAGGTTATGTTGATCTCTTTTAGCCAATAACAAAAATAAATTCCAGTGTTTCATAAATATTTTTCAGTATAGCCCATATCTTTACACTAAGTATATCGTATGTGTCCTGGGCATATCTGGGGTCACACACCTCCTGAAAGGTAGTGTCAGAAATGGCAAAGGGGTTAAGGATCCAAGAGAGGGTTAAAAGTATATATTAAAAAAGTAACAGGATTTCAAGAGAGATTTTTCTTGTCTCAGAACTGTAGCCAAGAACTAAATCTGAGGATAAAAAGCACAGAGGATTCCACATTCTAAGTTTATTAAGATACTCACATTTAGAGACAGCTCCTGTGGAACAGCAAAACAGAAGCACCAATGCATTCTTGGCTCAGAAAGTGCATCTCTCCATCTCCAAACCAAAGAATAAAAGACTACAAGAATTACCCATCAAATTTTTTGGATAGACATCTCTGGAGCAATAGACTTGCTCGTCTGTGCTATCTGGGCAAAGCATATAGAATTGCTGAGAGATGCCAAGGTTAGGAAGGAGAGTAGAATGTAGCCCTTCCCTTTGCCAGCTGAGCTCTCCAGGAGTTGTGTGGGCACTGCAGAAACTTGTTGAACATGTAGCCCAAAAAGGGAAGTTAGTTTCCAGCTTAAGAAGACCTGGGCAAAAAAGGGTCCACGATAGAACCCCACAGTGGGTGAAGGTTTAGAAAGTGGTGGAGGAGGTGAGTCCAGGACTAGACTGTGTGCCATAGAGAATAGTGGTGCAGTGGAATGGGTCTCAGCTACACCCTCCAATGAACTTTACCTGCTCCCTATGAGGTGGCCAGTTTGGTTGCTTGCTACCTAGTATTAGCCAGTGAACTAGTGTCAGTCAACAAGCAGAGAACTCTCACTCATTCAAGGAAGCAGACATGCACCATTTCCTGCTCTAATTCTCCCTGCCCCCATACACCTGAGGACTTAACACCAGACTAGTCTGTGTTTTGAAAATAAGACCAGAGTAAGACCAAGACATCACAGGATAATCCCTAAGATTGAGAGTCTGGCTGTCAGCTTCACAAATTTGGTCACTTCATTTTTTAATTTTTTGTTTTATTTATTTTTTCAGTGTCCCAGAGGAAACTAGACATAAGGAGGCTGATTCACACCAACCTCACTCACAGTAATGTGATACATGAAACAGAAAATGAATGCATTCATCACCAATATAGCATTACAGCTCAGAAATTGTAGGATTTTGGACTCTGTTACCCAACCCTACAGGTGAGTTACACAAGTGGTCAAATTGTTAGAAAGTTGTTTTTTTCTGTTTTTTTTTTTTTTGGCTGCACTGGGTCTTCATTGTGGTACGCAGGTTCTTCTTCGTTGAGGCATGCAGGCCTCTCTAGTTGCGGTGCGCGGGCTTGGTTGCCCTGTGGCATGTGGGATCTTAGTTCCCCAACCAGGGATCGAACCCAGGTCCCCTGTATTGGAAGGTGAATTGTTAACCACTGGACCACCAGGGAAATCCCAGGAAGCTGTTTTAAAGGCATGGACTCTGAATAGAGCAGGCAGGCTAAGGATGAGAGGAATCTGATGACGTCAGATGGTGAACTCCCACCACATCCAGCTCTACAGTAATATCCAGCCTGATACCTGCTTTGTGGTCCAAACGAGCCATGTTCCTGAGTCAGGGCTTCCTCTTGACATGATAGCCCTGGATAGAACTCTAGGCTTGGTCTCTGTGACTCTTCCCTACCAAGCTTCAAAGATGGAGAAACACTTTGGTTATGGAGACATGGAGTCATCATTCAGCCACAACAAGCTTCTAAGCATCTCCTGCCTGCAGAAACTGTGCTTGATACTAAGGTGTATAATTTGGTAGTGTGTCAACTCATATCATGGCCCAGAAGAAATGCTGAAAATGCCCTATTTCTCTCAACTTGGTCAAAAGACAACTATGGGACAGTTGGAAGGGGAACTTCCCATGGATGAGGGATTGATTGGAGGGAGAATCTGTACCTGAACACTCTCAATGCTGAGTCCCTTTCTTTCCCATCTCTAGTGCTCCTAATGAAAGATCCTTACTCAATCTCATCTCATCCCATGAGAGAATTACTACCCTTCCATTTTTTTCTTCTCTAGCCACTACTGTCAGCAAGTATGTTTTAAAATAAAGATATATGTCCCAACAGCTAAGAGAAGGATGCACCTATACAAGAATAAAGGAGGGAACAGTTTCAGAAAAAAGAGGTAGTAGGAGGACTTGGCTTAAACACACACGCACATACCTATAAAAATATAAATATATATTTACTTTTTTTCTTCATCCTGTATTATTAATAATGATGATAATGGTAGTAGTGGTAATAATAATAATAGCAAATTTTTATACAACAGTGTGCCAGGCACTGTTCTAAGGGCTTTACCTGAATTTATTCATGTGTATGCCTTGGTTATTATTATTACTGTTATTGTCATTACTGTTGTTACTATTATTATTAGTTATTATTATTACTATTGTTGTCATTATGTTATTATTATTACTGTTATTATAATTACTGTTACTGCTATTATTATTACTGTTAGTGTTATTATTATTCAACTGGCAGCACCAGGATTTTAAGGCAGGTAGATGTGGTCATAAGCCCGGGCTCAGGATCCCCTACACCTCCAGTGAGGCTCTTGCCCTGAAGCTCACTGGTTCCATCTCCTCCTTCCCTAAATGTGCAGCCAGCTGTAGGCTTATGGTAAGTGTATGTCTCCTAAGCTTCTCAGTTCTGTAATCCCCTCTGAAATCCATTATGAATATAAACACAGCATCCCCACAGAGTCTCAGCTTGGGGCCGTAGTTTAAGAAATGCTCAGTTTATGGCTCACTTTCCCCCTAGATTCCCTAACAGAAGTAAATCATCCAAACAGTTAAGGGGAAAAAGGTGCAGATAAATGTGGCATATGGGCTAAAAAACTAAACATACAGGAAAACCCTTACCAGCTAGGGAATATCAGTGATTTTCTTATCATTTGCCATCATTCTTGTGCAACCCAGCAAGAAGGCAAAGCAGCACATTAATATTTGCAATAAGGCTCAGAATTAAAAAAAATAACTTTAGAGTCACAGAGGGGTGATAGCAGAGTAATTCATGAGGAGGGGAGAATCCATCTCCTTCAACATTGCCACTCCTTGTTAGATGCCCTGGTACTTAGACTTACCTCTGTAATAATGCTTCTGCAGCAGCAATGTTATTGTTTGCATATGTGTCTGTCACTTCTACTCTGCTGTGATGTTTTCAAGTTAAATATTTGTTTTATGTATTGTTCGATCTTAAATCCAAGCCCAATATCTGCCCAAAGATATTTGAAAAATGAATGCATGAATAAATGAATATAATAATATAACCTTTGACTCATGGGAGCTGTGCTTTGTACCAGCCAAATATTTTCTCCCTGATGGTTTTCAAAAATGCTAACTTCTATTGCTAACTCATTGCTGGCAAGGTTCAAGATGGGGCTTTCAAATCTACTTGGCCTGCATTCACAATTTGCAAAGAAATTTCACATATGGTGTTTTCTTTCATTCCTATTTATCACAAGTCACGCTTCAGTTTACTATTTTGAAATACACTGATGCATGCTAAAGTTTTGCAAATGAGTGTATCTCCCTATTTTCTATGAAGTTTAGCGTAGTGTGGCATGTACAAAGGACCAGAATGACAAACAAAACAAATTGAAAGAAATTGCAGCCATCCTCTCACCAAACTTTCCACTTTACTGACGGTCACTTAGCCTCAGCAAGGGGATTTCCAGGGTCAGAAGAAAGTCACAGATAGCAACTGTTGATGGCAAACATGTGGACTCGCAGTGGAAAGTCAGTAGACTCAAAGTGAGACCTAAATAGAACTGGGTCCATGCCTGGGCATGATGTGCAAGAATTCCTGTGTGTTTGGCCCATGTTAAGAGGTGAGTGAAACCATGGGCAGTGTGGGGTCAGATTGACCCAAGTGTGAGATGCAGTTCCACCATGATTTTCTAGTAATGTTTCCTTGGGCTAAATTATTAGCATCTCATTTTTTTTTTTTTTTGTAGGGGGGCAAAGAAACAATTAGCTATCTACCTTATAGGTTTATTTTTTTTATTTTTTAAAAAAATTTATTGGAGTATAGGTGATTTACAATGTTATGTTAGTTTCAGGTATACAACAAAGTGAATCAGTTATTTTTATACATGTATATATCCATTCTTTTTCAGATTCTTTTCTCATATAGGTCATTATAGAATATTGAGTAGAGTTCCCTGTGCTATATAGTAGGTCCTTGTCGATCATCTGTTTTATATACAGTAATGTGTATATGTTAATTCCAATCTTCTAGTTTATCCCTCCTCCCACATTTCCCCTTTGGAACCATAAGTTTGAATTCTAGATCTGTGAGTCTGTTTCTGTTTTGTAAATAAGTTCATTTGTATCATTTTTTATTAGATTCCACATATAAGTGATATCATGTGATATTTGTCTTTCTGACAAGGGATTACTCTCCAAAGTATACAAAGAGCTCATGCAACTCAACATTAAAAAAACAAACAACACAATCAAAAAATGGGCAGAAGACCTCACAGGTTTTTAGAAGGGATTGAATATGGTGACATATGTTGGTACCAAGTTCATGTCCTAAAACATCATTGAAAATTGTTATCATTATTTTTATAGCTCATTGTAGAGTTAACCATTATATTTCTATAAATTCATTTCTTTCTTAATTACCAAAATCCTTATTGCTTATGTTGGTACTTTACTTCACATTTCTAAAATATTTTAGAATTGAGTGTCTGTGTCCAGATAGGTATGCTGAAAGGTAAGAATATTTACTCTCAGTTGCTACTAAATCATAATCAGTGGTAGAAGACTTTAGGTCCCTATAAAGTTGAAGGATAAAGGGGCCTACATATTATTAATTAGATAAGCACTTGATCCAAAATACAACTTTGAAATTAGCTGTGTATATATTCAGTCACTTACTGTTTCTCAGGAGTCATTAAATAAAGAACAAGAGCACAACTAAAACAGCACCAGTTTCCTCACTCATTTTGTTCTTGGTCTCACCAAGGTACAAACTAAGCATGTATTCCTCACTGAAGACTCTAGTCTTTTCAATCCCCTAGAGAATTTTTAGCAACTTTAACTTCTTAGGGTAAAATGTTTCAACCTATTAGTTTCCTATTTTCTGTTTGAAGGTTATCTTTCAAAAATTCTACCTTCTACCTATTTAAGCTTTTAATTTGCTAACCTCTTAGTCTAGATGATTTTCCTTTTCCTTAAATCAAATGGGGACCTGATAACTCCTCCTTTCCATCCTATAGATCCCCAACACTTTCTGTTTCATCAGCAGAAGTGAAGCCATAGAGAGTAGGGTGCACCCTGAATTCTCATCTTGGCCTCTTTCCTCTCCCTCTTACTTATTTATCTTAGCTTCATCAGTCTTGCTTAAAAATAGTGGGCTTTGGTTTAGGATCCTCATCTCTATGAAAACCTGGCAAGTTATTTAACATTTGCAGAGGCTTTGGGAAATCTGATTCTCTGAACACATTCAACTGTTTAGTTACTAAGTACAACAGCACAATTCCTTTCACATTTCTGATGTCCCCTTTGATTTTGAAAAGTATTTCCTGGAGAGGATATAGAAAATGAAAACACTCTTGCTCTGCAGTTGGAGAATTCAAAGATCAGAGGAATAACTTATTTCTCCTAAATGGGTCTGGACTAGAACCTTCTGGCTCAGTATTGTGTAATCAAGGTATGTGAGAGGAGGCTCAGAACCTCAGGTTCTTACTGCCAGTCAAGATTACAATCCTGTGCCCAAACTCCAAACCTTCCATGTGGCCTCCTGGCTTCATACTGGGAAGTGTGTCATTGTCCCTGAAAAGGAAAAAAACAGTTATCTCTTTTCAGCTTTGGAAGAGAAGCAAATAACCATAGCAGATTAGTAGATTCGAAAAGCTAGGGACTCCAAGGATGGCTGCTTATGTCAACCACAAATTGACATTTTCCACTGGCACTTGCCGTCTACCTCTACAAGGATTAAATCATGTGCTGCTGCTGCAGCTGCTGACTTTCAACACCCCCTGAAAGGAGTTCAGGCGGAGAGCAGAAATGAGGCACTCTGTGCTCTGGGAAAAACTGGCAGAACAGGTCTTCAGATAGTTAGATATTTTCAGAAGCCAATTTTATGATCCCAATTCTTGTATCTCCTCATAACTAGAAAAACACTAAACTCCTTCATGGTGACACCTGCTCCTTGTGACTAGCAGTAACCTGCACGAGACTAGCAGAAAACTTCTGTAAAAAATATGTGCTTAATCGCATGTACTCCCCCTTCACCAAAATCACATCTATACTGACCTTCCCCCCTTCCTTTTTGGAGCAGTTTCTCAGAGCTATCTAGGATGCTGTCTCCTGGTCTACAGTCCTCATTTTGCCCCAAATAAAACTTAACTCACAACTCTCACGTTGTGCCATTTTTTTAAGTCAACACTTATTACGAAGGACCAGAAGACTAGGACGTGCCATGGTGGCCAGTCCCTCAACTCCATGCTGAACAGAGAGAGATGAGAAAGATGGTTTTGAGCTTCATCTGAAGTTACCTGTGCCAGGGATCTGCACCTCACTGGATGCTGCTACTGAAAAACAGCCAGGACCTCCACATCCCAACTCTCCCAAGACTCCCAGGTTATTTCAAAGTCCCTAAGAGTTAGTTTCATGTTTTCCTGAGCATGTCCCCTCAATTGTCATATGGCATCTGACACTTTTCTTTCCTTCCTGTTAAACAGTCACATTCACTGGTTTATTGATGTCAGCCATGAAGCTACTTCCTACTGAAGGCCATGGTTATAGACTGTACGGCAGCTACAATGAAGTCACTCGGCCAAGGATCAGCATACTTGCTGATGCCTCACACTCACACACACACACACACACACACACACAATCACATTCCTTTGGTCTGCCCTGGTCACAGTCACATTCCAAGAATGCTGCTGTGTGTTCGCCCTGCATGCATACATTTTATACTTTGCATAAAAATTACTTTATTATTCTTAACCCTCTTCTTCTCAGAATTATGGACAGGTCTCTATTCAGGTAGGAAGGGGAGTGGATAAGACCAGTCTCTGTGACACTGCTCAAAAATCCTCCATATCCCCTTGGAGTACATACCTTTGTCAGTGTAGGTCCAACTCATGGTTTTCCTTCTCTAGACACTTTCTTATTTACCCACTTCCCCCAGGTCACCAACAAATTATTATAGGGCAATTGGGCTGTTCCCAGGGCTCATAGTTCTACCACGATCTCTCGGAGCCAGGTGTGAAGGCTCATTTGAATTAAGCTAGTCAGAGCCCCTTCCCTGGGAGCCTGGAATCCATACCAAGGGGGTCCTGTCTAAGCCTGAGCTTCTCCATCACATGGAGGAGACAGGACGCAACATAGACATAGGGCACCACCCTCTTCTGCCTTGGGAGAGCAGTGGGGAAGGCTGGTTTGCAGAAAGAGAGGGGCGTGGAACATTCACAGATGGAAGCGTCGGAGATGGAGGGACATCGTGGAGATCTGTGATCTCTGGTGCTTGTTTCATGAATTTGGCTGCATTCTTGCACCTGGGTTCCAGGAGACACCTACAACCCAGAGACGAATATTCCATAAGATTCGACAAATGTCGTTAATCTATGACCAAATCATTCAAATTCAGAAAAAGTAGGACTTGAAAAAAGTCTCACAAAATTAAAATTAAATGTCTTTATATGTAATAGATAAATAAATATAAATATAAAATATATTTATATTTGTCTATTATGTTTAATAGATAAATACAAATATATATATATATATACATATATACCTACAGTTATATGCCAGTGAAGATATTTTTAAGCCTTTGAAGCTAAATATAGGTAATGTAAATGTCTAAATATTCTGTCCTTTATGCTGACACTATGTGGTTTTCTATTTGTCTGATTTAAAATACCTTTTTTCTTTTTAATGTTTTTAACTGAAAAATAAATATTTGTAAATTGCCGTTAGTTCCCCATTTTTTTTCCTTTTAACTGTAGTAATGCAAGAAAATTTGAGTTCTGGGAACTTACTAATATACCCTCTCTGGCACTTGTGTTACTTCTTCCCAGTCACATTTTCCTGAAAGTTCCCTAATTGGTCCATGGACATCTAGTTTGTGTAGCTTCAAATTTTCCACCTACTTTGTAACACACACACACACACACACACACACACACACACACACACACACTTCTGGGGACTTACTTACTTTGGAAGTAGTCTTCCAAAGCTACTTTCTCCTGAGAATGTCAATGTGTGTGTAGTCAAAGTCTTCTTTAGATGAACTGTGCACCAGCAATTCTACTCTCATTCTGTGGACTCCATTCTGCAACACTGCTGTGAACCTAACATTGACACTCAGTCCTTGTATCAGACAAGAAATAACTTTCAACCCTCTGCCTTGACCTATCAGTGCTGGGTAGAGATACTTTCAGGCTTGCTCTTGTGCCCAAGTCATACTCTGGGTCAGCAACACATTTCCACCAGGACACTCAGGCCATGAACACTGGGATCTGACTTACCTGAGCTATGGTCTGCTGTGTATCCTTTACAACAAGTCAGTCACACATGTTAGACCATCAACAGCAAACTTTGGCCCCCAAATAAGCTCAGCCTTTTGAACTCAACCTGTTTTGTGTCAATCTTTGGTCTATCTCCATCCCCTGCCCTTTCGTGGCCTGAATTAGACCCTTTCACACATACCTCACTCCTCATGAATACATGCCTCCAGGCTCTCAGGATCCCAAATCACTCCCTTCTGACCTGGCTCTTACCCTTGGTAACTACATTTCTTTTTCCTTGGATGCCACCTTTGATTGAGACAACTACTCTAAGGCTTTCAACATTTTTCACAATCTGCTCACTTCAGGGACCATGGTTCCACTTTGAAACCTTACTGATGTCCTAAATTTACACAGATGAATTCAGTTAAATGATTCTATCATCATGGTTACCAACAGGTAGAGAGATGGTTGACCCCAATGATGGGCCATCCTTAGCTTAGATATTTTTCAATTTTGAGAAACCAACTCATTTATAGTTTTAGAGTACAAGTTTACATATTTTAGTATGCAATTTATGAGAGCTCAACTCAAGATTTCTACTTCAAATAAAAGAACTAGAAATAGAAGTAACAATTAAGACGTGAGGAAAAGGATGAGCACGTACCCTGGAGTGAGCCAGCTCCTTGTTCTGACGAGTAACTGAAGAAACAGAAGTCTGCGCAACACTGAGAATGAATTAGTCTAGCTGAGCTTACTGAGATAAAGTATGTCAGTCTCAAATGTGACACATCCATTAAGATTTTTCATTTTAACTTTGACTACAGAGCGATATTTTACTTTAAAACTTAAAGAATTTGCAAGATGTACTTCCACAGGTCAATGAAACAGCCAGTGAAAGCAAAACAATGTCTGAGCTGTAGAAGCTTGAGGAAATAAAGAAAGTAGCAAACTGTGTATGTGTTGACCCTGTCCTCTCTCCTCATACAATGCCCCACCCCTCCATCAGCTCAGGTAACCTTCCTGCTCACCCAGTGATGCTCTTGTCTCCTTGCCCAGTGATGCTCTTGTCAGCTCAGCTGCAGTTCTGTGCTCACCTGTGTCTCCTTCACAGTGACCCTTTGCATTTTTTGTTTTACCCCGCTTGGTCATCTTCACACCATTTCTATGTGCTCCCGGAAGTGTCTCAGTTCCCTTCAGCTCTTTCCTTGCACTGGACCATATGCAGGCTCCTGCCCAACGCTGAGGTCTCCTGTTTGGTCTTTTGCACATTTTGACTCTTAGGACCAACTCTGTCACTCCAGGTCTGGCAATTCTGTGAAAGATGTATAAGCCCCACTCCCTTTGCATGTTGTAAGTTTCCCATTGTGAGCAAGGGTCTACTGCTTTAGTTTTCAAACCGTGTTTCATGGAGTCTTTAGGGGCAGTAGATGTGCCTCAGGATAGGTGAAGGGCGCCCTCTGCAGGACCAGCCCCAGGCCCACACACCTACATCTACCAGAGCAATTCTGCTTTAAAAACAATTTTTTTAATATGTTAGATCTTCCAGTAATGTTTTGATTGAAATTTAGGCAACACTATTAAAAATATAATATCCTTGCTCTAGGAGAAAATGTGGGTCCTTTATAATATTAAGATCAAGATGCTAGAGAAAACTATAAGACCTTGTTAGATACTATAGAATAAAGTACCACGTGTGTACGTAGTTAGAGGGCTTTGGGGTTTCTTTTTCACGAACATAGTTAGACTTATAAGGCGTTTGGAAATTAGGAGAAGTGAGCGATATTTTTAGATTTTTAGAAACTCAACGTTGTTTATAAATGTAGTAGTGAAGTACATAATAACCTTCAGTCTAAGTATTCAACATTTTGGTAAATGTCATAGATCTCATCTGGATGGGAGGGAATAACACAAAATAAACAATCTCCTTTGCTTGGCATTAAATTAAATGAAAATGAAATCCAGGGTTAAATGCAACCAACACACATACAGGATTCGCACAAAAATCAGGTTGCATTTTGTCTGAAAAGGTGGTTACTTTTAATCACCAAAAACATATTTGTAATAGATCTAGACCAAATCTCTTAGGATTTGAGTAATTATTTAGCTTTTTGTGTTTTTACACTTTTATTTACTCCCAGCTCATTCTTTAATAATGATAAATCTCTTTCTCCTCACTTATACAGTTTTATGATTGAATCTTTACAAACACATGTACCACATATGTTACCAAGCAAAATGATTTGTGCCCAATCTCCACAATATTTCTACACATCTCTACTTTTGAATGGCTAACAATAAACAGCACTATTTGTGTTTTTTATTTATTTAAATCTGGATACCCTAATTGCAAATATGTTTTTAAATTCTTTGAATGTATATAATGCATAAAAGTACATTTACACAGATGTTAAAGTGTATCTATATATTTCCCAGGGTAGGGAAAATTGTTCAAGGGAATTGGGTCACAGACCCTGAGGCTGAGTGGGCAGTCTGGGGAAAGTCCTGGCTTTATTATTAACTAGGAGACTTGAAATCCAACAACGGAAAGATTTCCAGTCTTAATAAAAAAAAAAAAAAAGTGGGGCACAGAAGGAACAAAAATCAGTTCCTTCAATTCAGAATGTCTCATCTGCTGTGCCTCAAGTTTCAGAAGGGCAGAGATGTTAATTCCATTAGAGTTCTGGATGTTGGGGTGACTGAAATCCCCAGCAAGTCTCCTCTTCCATGAATAGTCTCCACTTATTCTTGGGACAGTACATATAAAGTTTCTGTATGTGCCAGGACATGAAGAAGTTTGGAAGTGGGGGTCTGGGAAACTGCTTTAAACCTCCAGACTAAGACAATTCCTACCTCATTTCTTTCATTCAATTCAATCAATCATTCTTTATTAAACATATACCAAGCATTTTGCTGACAGACTGAGTAAGGTCTGATCTCATCTCTACAGTAGAGATTGACAGAGGCAAGCACAAGCAGACATTACCTTGAAATCTGGGAGTGTTCTTCAGAGGTAATTATAAAGAGAACTGCAGTTAATCTTCTAGAGAGTTTGAACATTTTTGCAAAAGCGCTAGTGTTCTAACTTTGATTTGTAGGGTACGGGAGGAGTTTGCTAGGTAGAATGTCTGGGCAGGGGATCTGGGTCAGCCAGAGCAAAGGGGACAAACTGGAGCAGACGTGTATGGATTCTGGTGTGTGTGATGGGGAGGGATGATGAGAAGATAAATTTGAGGTCTGGTTGCAGAGTAACTTGTATAGCCCAGTAAAATACATGGATTTTACCTTGTTCCTAACAGAGGGCCAGTAGTGAATTTCAAAAGTGGAACTGCTGATATGGTTGAACTTTTTTGAAAGATAAAATATGCTATACAATGCTTGGACTGAGTACGGAGATACTGGTTGCAAAATTGTTTATTTAACCCAATTTTTACTTTCCTCTTTTGTGCCAGGCCTCGTTCAAGCAGTGAACACAACAGACACAACCCTTGCCTTCAGAGGTCCTAGCCTCTGGCAAGAAGGCAGACTCACACAAGGTAAGTAAGTGCACTGTAGCACTGTAGTATACTGGATGGATGGTGGTAAGTGCTCAGTAGATAAAGAAAGGAAGGGAGGCAGATGGGAGGTGTTTAAGGAGGTTGTGATTTTAGCTTGGGTTACCAGGTAAGGCCCTCCTGAGAAGGTGACATTTACGGAAAGACCGAGAGAAGGTGAGACAGTGAGCCATGTGGGCATCTGTGGGGGGAGCATGCAAGATGAGAAACAGCGGATGCACACATCTTGAGGCAGGAGCATGCCCTGTAGACTTCAGGTCCCACAGGAAACCACGGGTGTGGCTCAGAATGTGTGACACAGGGCTTTGTAGGTAACTGAAAGGACTTTGACAGTTACTCGAGGGAACAGGGAGCTACTGAAGCATCAGGTAGAGCATTCATTTTTTTTTTTTAATGAATTACAGTTGATTTACAATGTTATGTTAGTTTCTGGTATATAGCAAAGTGATTCATATATATATATATATATATATATATATATATATATATATATATATATATATATTCTTTTCCATTATAGTTTATCACAGGATATATTGAATATAGTTTCCTGTGTTATACAGTAGGTTCTTGTTGTTGATCCGTTCTATATGTAATAGTTTGCATCTGCTAATCCCAAACTCCCAATCCATCCTTCTCCCTCATTCCCCCTCTCCCTTGGCAATCACAAGTCTGTCCTCTATGTCTGTGAGTCTGTTCCTGTTTCATAGGTAAGTTCATTTGTGTCATATTTTAGATTCCACATATGATATCATATGGTATTTGTCTTTCTCCTGACTTACTTCACTTAGTACAAAAATCTCGAGGTCCATTCATGTTACTGCAAATGGCATTATTTCATTCTTTCTGTGGCTGAGTAATATTCCATTGTATGTATGTACCATATCTTCTTTATCCATTCATCTGTCAATAAATATTTAGGATGTTCCCATGTCTTGGCTATTGTAAATAGTGCTGCTGTGAATATCAGGGGCATGTAGTTTTCAAATTATAGTTTTGTCTGAGTATATGTCCAGGAGTGGGATTGCTGGATCATATGACAACTCTATTTTTAGCTTTTTGAGGAACCCCCATACTGTTCTCCATAGTGGCTGCACCAAGTTCCATTCTCACCAACAGTGTTGGAGGGACGTAGAACATTTTAAAGACAAATCTGAATGAGAGGAAAGGAGTCTGAGCTAAGACATTGGAAAGAGGGCACTGGGGGAGGAAGAGATGTGTGAGGAGTTTCTGAAGAATGGCTGAGCTTTCCAGACACACGAGAAAGTGAACATAATAATTGCAGGAGGTTGACTAAAGCTGAGTGCCCACTGCTAGGAGGAAATGACAGATAATACCTGGTCTGGCTCTAGGCTGTAACTATGTGAAATGTCCCTATCCCTGTAGGTCATGAGGCCAGTCAGATGCCTATGGTTAAATGACATATAGGATGAAACTCTAACTGAAGTTTACTAAGTACCCTCTGTATACCATAATATGAAGCCCAATTATGCATGAAGGCCAACAGCAATTTTAGTTTATTTATTTTTCATTTTTATTTTTCATTTTTTATTAAAGTATAATTGGTTTACAATGTTGTGTTAGTTTCAGGTGTACAGCACAGTGATTCAATTATATATATATTCTTTTTCAGATTCTTTTCCCTTATAGGTTATTACAAAATATTGTGTATAATTCCCTGTTCTATACAGTAGGTCCTTGGGCCAACTGCAATTTTAAAGCAACGTATTGCATTTAAGCAACTATTGAGACAACTGAAACAAATTCTGTTATCCTTATTAAAGAATTTACACATTTCTTTGAAAGTCATGACCCAACTCCGTCTGCATCCTTTTGGATTTGATTATTAGAGAACAATAAGAATAAAGTCATAAAATAACTCTCTCTAAAAAAAATTCTTATAAGTAATTTTTTCTATTCAGGTTTTTCAGTGAATTCTATGGCCTTCCATCCAGATAATAATTACAGCTGAATCTGTCTTACACAGGTGAGCAGAGGGCCACTTAAGAGGTTGGATTCAGTGACAATACATACTGCTCACATAGGTGTCAAATATATGTTGTGTATGTTGCATTTCTCTTAATTACGCACCGTATTGGTTCCCTACTGCTGCTGTAACAAGTAACCACAACATGGTGGCTTAAAATAGTTTATCTTCTTACAACTCTGAGGTTGGATGCCCAAAATCAGTTTCACTGGGCTAAAGGCAAGGCATCAGAAGGTCTGGTCCCTTCTGGAGGTTCTAGGTCAGATCTGTCTCCTTGCCTTTTCTAGTTTCTGTAGTCTGCCTGCATTCCTTGGCTCATGACCCCTTCTTCACATCACTGCAATCTCATACATATCCTTTCCTCTTCTAGAGTAAAAACTCCCTCTGCTTCACTCTGATAACAACACTGGTGATGACCCTTGGGCTACACCTAGATCATCTAGACTAAGCTTCGTTTTGCCAAATCCTTAAAATAATCAATCACATTCCTAAAATCCCTTTCCCATATAAAGTCACATTCACAGGTTCTTGGGATGAGGATGTGGGGAGCCACACATACTATTTACTATAGATCACTTTACAGGTTAGAAAGGCAGCTTATCATAGTAGAGAAGTGTGTAATTTAGGATCAGAAATAACTCATTTCTAATTCCAACTCTCCTATTTAATAACCACTTGATCTTGGGCAGTTCTGATTTCCTTTAGCCTCAGACTTCCACTCTGTAAAATGGAGACAATGCCTTGCAGAGTTGTTGAATACAGGGAAAGATAATCACAGAAGCATCTATTAATTAAGCACCTAATATGCCACTGTACTGGTCTCTGGCATTGCAGTAGTAAATAATAGAGACGTGTCCTCATCCTTAAGGAAAGCATGGCCTAGGAAGGAGGTAGACACTGAAAGAAGCTAAAACATGGACCACTGATGGGTGCTGGGACAGGGGACAGATGCAATCATGTTAGGGTAGATTGTGTGACATCCATAAAAAAAAATAGTCTTAGAGAACTGGGGATGGCTTCAGAGAGAGGTGACCTCCAAACTCTAAGACCCGGAACATGAGAAGCAGTTAGCAAGTTGGAAAATGATAGTAAAAGTCTTCTAAGCAGAAATGTTCAGGACACTTTTTTTTCAAAAAAAAGAAAAAACAAATCCTTGAGAAAGTAAAATTATAATTTCTCTATGGATATATCATGGAGTTAAATGACATCAAAGAGAAGCCTCAGAAGTCAGAGGATCAAGACCAAAACAGGTCAGATAAGCCACTTTTGAGGTTTATCCTCAGAACCATGGAAAGGACTAACATTGCAAAGCCCATGGAATGACACTGCCAGATCTGTGCCATAGAAAGATCCTTGAATGCAGCCACGGATTGAGGGAGCCAAGCCTGCAGCAGGAAGGCCATGGCAGAGTGTGCCCTGGGAGACACAGTGCCTTGAATGTGGGAACTGGTGATTCTGGAAGAGTAGAAAGATTCTGTTGATGTCAAGGAAGTAGAATGGACAGGACTTGAGGGATACAAGGAACCAGGGATAAGGAGTAGTTAAGACGAGGTCAGGTTTCTCTCTTGGACCAATGTTGGCAAGAGACTCTCACATAGGAAACAAAGAACACAGACAGATTGGAGTGTGTGTGTGGAAAGGAAGAAGTGATGGGGAAATATCCGTTTTGGATGTCTGAGATGGAGATGTTGCTTAAAGTAACTGGACATGAACAGGGAGTCTATAAAAAATAATGTTACCAGTTTTGGTAGAAAGGTTGTGGATTGCATTGTCAAGCCTGTATGTGTAGACTGGGGCAGGGGAAGGGATGTACCAGGTAACTATTCACCAGAAGGGCTGACGTGTGGACTATGGCCTGGGGGAGGCTGGGGCAGAGAAAAGACGGCTATGGCATTTCAGTGTGAAAGCACCCCATGTGAACGTAACTACAGACATCAAAGAGAGTCTGATGTCTTTTACATAGTTTGCAACCTAAACAGCCTTTGAGAAACACTGAAAAAATAAAACCCTCCTTGTGTGAGGTTCCTGGGTACCAGAGATGTGAAAAAAAGACAAGTTGGAGTGGTTACTCCCAATATAAAATACAGCATAGTCACACAACCTCAAGTAAGATGCTATCCTTTTGTCTCTCTAGGCTTCTTCATTTTATTTAAACACACACAACTTGAGACACTAGTTGTGAGTGGACTTGGACTCCTCCGGGCTTCTTGCTCCTTTCCCTTCCAACAAGAGGCCGTGCCCTGGTTAGGCTGACACGGCTGCAGGACACGGGGAAGCTGAGCAGAGAGGGTCACTGGAGATCTTGTCTGTGCAGCATCGAATCAAGAGCATCCGGAGTGAACCTGAGCAACTTAGATTGCAATGGGATGATGGATTGCCCTGCACTTGACTGTTATGACAGCTGTAAAACTCAAATCAGCTCCTAAATGGTCAATTACCGGAGGGGCACATAAACAGAGGCAGGCAGGGAGCTGAGAATTCAATTTCCTTGAGCTCTGCTGACTGCTTTTCATTAGGTCCACTCTAATTTATTTGGGGCCCTGGGCTTGAGCGCTTGGTTCTTGCTGATTTTCATGCCTAAAGAACATTTTCCTAGTTTCCATCTCACCTTCCTTCATCAGCTCCTAATGGCTCTGCTCTGACTGTGCACAGCCTGGGTTGCTGAGGTGATCCTGCGGTCTGCTGAGTGTATTCAGTTTGGTTAATTCCCATAAATGTATTTTAAGTAATTATCCAAGCAAGAAACGCCAGCACCTCCACGGGAACTGACCACCAGCACATGAAAATCAGTAGCTCACTGTTAGCAAAGGCTTGGCTACTGTCTTACAAAATCAGTAAGTAAAAAAATCACCACAGAAAATGACCTCTTCTCTTTGCTGTTGAAAAAGCAAGGACTGTTGCTTCCACCGCCCTCTGGGCTTTTTTGCTACAAAGAGCATGTCAAGAGTGTCTAATCCATATTATTATACCAGAAGAGATTACTATGAAGCAACTGAGCTGACCAGGGTTTCCAGAAAGAATGCTCAGTTATAGCCCAGAATGGAACAAATGGGTTAGAGCTACCACTGATCCCACGCCTAATTAACTGGCTATGTCAAGGCCAGATGTATTTGTAACAGTAAGAATAACATGAGAGCTAAAATGTTACTGCCTAATTCTTATGGACTATTCTTAAATAAACCCCATTAATTTTTAAAAAAATTTCTATACAATTTTTAAATGTCATTTTCCATTTACAATTACTACAAAATATTGGCTATATTCCCCATGTTGCACAATACAACCTTGAGCTTATCTTACACCCAATAGTTTGTACCTTGCTCTCCCCGCCCCTTCCCCACCTTTCCCCACTGGTAACCACTAGTTTGTTCTCTATATCTGTGTCTGCTTCTTTTTTGTATATTCACTAGTTTGTCGCATTTTTTAAAGTCCACATATAAGTGATATAATTTAGTATTTGTCTTTCTCTGTCTGACTTATTTCATTTAGCATAATACCCTCCAAGGCCATCCATGTTGCTGCAAATGGCAAAATTTCATTCTTTTCTATGGTTGAGTAGTATTCCATTATGTATATGTATCACATCTTCTTTATCCATTCATCTGTCGATAGACACTTAGCTTTCTGCCATGTCTCGGCTATTGTAAATAGTGCTGCTATGAACATTGGGGTGCATGTATCTTTTCGAATTACTGTTTTTGTTTTTTTCAGATATATACCCAGCAGTATTTTCAAACTGAAGTTTAGAAATATAAAATAAAAATAAATTATCCAAGGTCATCTGTCAGAGCCAGCTTTTGGAAACAGGTCTTCTAAGTGCAGTGTCAGCACACTCAAGCTAGTTCTTGACCTTTGAGTAGAAAGAAGCATTAAGCAGAGCCTACCTTGGCTCCTGCAGTTTTTCCATTGTTCATTCTTGCCCCTCCTACTATTAAATCATGATGTGGCCTGTATTCTTGGGACAGTGAGCATAGAGGAGAAAAGGTTAATTTTGCGATCAGCCATACTTGATTTCACATCTCTCTCTTGACACTTATCCTGTCCTTGGTTTCTCCATCAACAAAATGGATAAGATCACCTGTTAAAAAAGGTTCATAAGGGGTGTAGCATATTGTTGACCCCTGCTCCCCAAGCAAAGGGGTGTATTTATGTCTGCATCTGCATTCTGTGTTGTCTGCAGATGTAGAAATTGTGGAACCTGGGTGATGCTACCATGAGTTGTTATTATATTATTCTTTCTATGTTTAAGTGTGCTTAAATATTTTTCATTAAAAAAAAAAAAAACCTTAAAACACACACATCACCTGAGGTCCAATGGTTGAAGGAATTTGCCACAATTAGTCTAGTTCAGTTCATACTCATAGTGGTGTTCAAAGTATTTTCAAACAGGTAATGGGGTAATGTAAAGAGGGAAACAATTTGGTGAAATAAGAGTTTTCAAATTGAATGTTTCAGAAATAAAATGATTTAATTTCTAATAGAAATATTCAAAGATAGAATGGTCTGTCGGAAGAATAAAACAATGAGCTTCTTGTCATCACCTCAATGGATTTTACACTGTTAACCGATGTCGAATAATTTTGTAAAAACATATTGTATTTTGAAGGGGAGGAGGGAAAGTGTGTATGTTTTAAGTTTTTTTCTTCTTTTTATGAAAAATTATTAAGCTGGCTTACACATAGAAAGACTAATACAATAAATGTCCTGCTATACAGCAGAAACTAACACAACATTTTAAATCAACTATAGTCTAATAAAAATTTAAAAATCACTCAGGTGGGACTTCCCTGGTGGTCCACTGGTAAAGAATACTCCTTAAAATGCAGGGGATGTGGGTTCAATCCCTGGTCAGGGAATTAAGATCCCACATGCCGTGGGGCATCTAAGCCCATGCGCCACAACCACTGAGCTCGCGCGCCTCGACTAGAGAGCCTGCATGCCACAAGCTACAGAGCCCACGCGCTCTGGAACCCATGCACCACAACTACAAAGCCCGTGCGCCTCGGATCCTGTGCGCCACAACTAAAGAAGAGAAAACCCCCACGCCTCAACTAGAGAGAAGACCACGTGATGCAACGAAGAGCCCACACGCTGCAACGAAAGATCCCGCATGCCTCAACGAAGATCCCGCATGCTGCCACTAAGACCAGACGCAGCCAAAGATAAATAAAATAAATAAATAATAAATAAATCTTTAAAAAAAATCACCCAGGTTCCACAATTTTTAACATTTTGTCAAAGAACTGTCACTAGAGTCAAATATCTTCTTGGCTTCACTTTTCTGAATTCAATCCTATTGGTCTGTGTCTGTGAAAAAGTTTGGTATCTAATCCAAGCATGCCCTGATGGGAAAGGAAACTTCCTCCCTTCCAGATATTCTACACTTATATCAATGAGCACAAAATAAAATAACTCTTTCCTTAAAGATGTCTCACTTTTAAATTATACTGTGATTTACTCTAAAAAAACCTATTCAAATACCTAGATACATTTTTTTCCCTAAATGTATTACTGCTGCTAAACCATTCGTTTCTACTCCATCACTTTTTTTTTCTGATGGATGATAGAGTTAGATGCATGCCTTCAGATTTAGGACATGATGCCTAATCCAAAAGCCTGGTTTTATACGTAAGGAATCTTGCTTCCAGTGAGATAAAGCAAATTCCTTAACATGAACCAGTGGCAAAAGGAGGCTAGAATGTGGAAATTCTGATTCCCGATCCAGCAGGCTTGTCCATTAATTCAGACTGAGTTATCAGGTTTAAAATATACATATATATATATTTTTTTTTTATATAAATATATATATGATTACAAACCACACAGAAAAATTGAACCAAGTGGCAGAAGGTAAGAAATGTTCATGCTATGTATGTGCACAGAAATCTATGTGACTGTGATAGATTAAAGAGGGCTGCAAACTCTTTATTGCTATTTCTATTGAAAGAGAGATTATAGTCACCTCCCATTTGAATCTAGGCTGAATTGAGTGATGATGTTTTCTGTCTTTCTAATTTTTTTTCTGGACTGCTCTATGAATTTTAACACATGTATAGATTTGTGTAAACACCACCATAATCAGGAAACAGACTGTTCCATCAGTCAATTCTGACACTATCTATGTGGAGATAACATCAGATTCCACAGGTTAAGGGCTCAGTCCCACAAGACAGCTCTCCACTTCAGATGCCTTTGACAAGTCCAAGTTGTTACCTGTGTTTCTCACCAACTGCCTATGAATCAGAGGTTCCCATGACCCCCTCCGTAGGTTTGATTAATTTGCTAGAGTGGGTCCCAGGATGCAGGAAACCCATTTACTCACTAGTTTATGAGTTTATTACAAAGATTATTAAAGGATAACGAATCGACAGCCAGACAAAAATATGCATAGGGTGAGCTCTTGAAGATAGGAGCTTCTGTCCCCATAGAGTTTGAGGACCAGCATGGTAAGATGTGGAAGTGTTCTGGTTCACTAACCTAGAAGCATTCTGAATCTTGTCCTTTTGGAGTTTTATGGAGGCCTCATTATATAGGCATGATTGATTAAATCATTGGCCATTGGTGATTGATTCAACATCCAGCCCCTCTCTTCAACATAAAATCAGGGGTGGGGATTGAAAGTTCCAACACTCTATTCTTGGTTGTTCTCATGGCAACCAACTCCCATCCTTAGATGTTTTCCAAAAGTAATCTCATTAATATAAACCTAGTTGTAATGGAAAGGGACTGGAAAGTTAGTTATGAATAACCAGATACTCATTTCACCTTAATGTCTCTGAAACATTTTTTTCAGAACAGGAAGACTAGAGTCCAAATATTATAACAAAAGATACTCCTATTTCTCTTATCACTAAGGAAATTCTAAGAGTTTTGGGAGCTGTGAGACAGAACCATGGAAAAAGACCATATATACATGACAAACATATTTTGGTCATCTGAATGACCAAATATATATTTTTTATAAATCACACTATTGCACCTTTCCTAAATCATGACATTCAGTGATATGTTCTACGTTACTACAGTTCCTTTCAGGAAGATCATATAAATGGAATCATATAGTGTGTAACCTTCTGAGACAGGTTTATTTCACTCAGTACAATGCCTTTGAGATTCATCCAAGTTGTTGTACATGGCAACAGTTTATTCCTTTTCCAACTGAGTAGTATTACAGTGTATGGGGGTAGCACATTTTGTTTATCCACCTAGCAATCAAAAGATACTTGGTTTGCTTGTGGTTTATGGTGATTTGAACAAAATTTCTACAAATTATGTATGTAGGTTTTTGTGTTTACATTTCTCTAGGTTAAGGTTTGAGAAACTACAGCCTTCAGGCAAAACCCAGCCCACTGTCTGTTTGTTTGTTTAGTTTAATAAATTTCATTGGAATACAGCAATACCATTTAAGTGTTGTCTATGGCTTCTATCACACTATAAAGACAGAGTTGAGTAGTTGCCACAGAACACTGTATGGCCCTTAAACCCTAAAATTTTTATTATCTAGTTCTGAACAGAATAAGTTTGCAAACTCCTGATCTAGGATAAATATCCAGTGTGATATTTCTGTGTCATATGGTAACTGTATATTTACTTTTAAAGAAAATATCACTTTAAAGTTTTGCTGAGATACCTCTACATGTACTTAATAAAATGGTTAAAAATTTTTAAAATACTACCAATACCAAATGCTTATGAGGATGCAAAGTAAATGCAATTCTCATGCATTGCTAATGAGAATTCAAAACGGTATGACCACATAAAAAATATATATATAACTGAATTGCTTTTGTATAAGATGTTGATGAAAGAAATCAGACATATAAAAACAGAGAGACATATGTTCATTAATTGGAAGACTCAATATAATAAAGTTATCAATTCTCTCCAAATTGAACTATAGAATTTAATAGAATTTATGTCAAAATCCTAGCAGGATATTTTTGTGTGTGTATTTATAGACAGGCTAATTTTAAAATTTACATGGAAAGTAAAGGGAACTAGATAACTAAAACAATTTTGAGAGAGAAGAATAATGTCTTGAGAAATCTTACTGTTCAGTTTTACAATTTACTATAAAGCTAAGGTAATCAAGACAGTACAGTATTATTGAAGGAATAGACACTTAGATCAATGGAAGGAAATAGAATGTCCAAAAAGAGACCAAAAAAAAATGTGACCAATTGATTTGTGACAAAGATGCAAAGGAATTCAATGGAGAAATGATAATATTTTCAACAAATGGTTTTGGAATAAATGAACATCTGTTTTTTGTTTTCTGTTTTTTGGAAATGAAGTATTTTATTTCTGGAGCAATTATAGATGATACTGTATTTTAAATTTTGGTTTCTGATTGTTTCTAACCTATCAAAATATTATCTTTTTAAATTACTTTTTTAGTTGCCCTTATATCCTGTAACCTTGCTAAACTCCCTAAACTCAATTAATAGTTTAGGAGGTTTTTGTTTTTGGAAGGTTGGGGCTTTTTGTGTATATAATCATGTTGTCTGTGAATACAGGCAAGTTTATATCTTCCTTTATAATCTGTATGAAATTCATTTTTCTTATGGTATTGCACTGATAAAGATTTCCAGTACAATGTTAAATGGGAGTATTCAGAGGGACTATTCTTGGCTGTTCTGTCACTATGATGTCAGCTGTAGGTATTTTGCTGACACCTTTATCGGTTTGAGAAAGTGACCTCCTATTTCTAGACTTATTATGTAATAATGCCATATTATGATGTCTATGTAACATGTACTTATTAACATGTCTATATAATAATCTTAAAACTTATTTGAAGAAACTATACTGTCTTACGGAAACAAATTATCAAGATATGAATAAGTGGTATTTATGTTATTGGATGGGAAGAATTATTATCAAAATATAAATTATCTCACAATTGAAATATGCATTTAATGCAATTCAAATTAGAATTTATATTTTAGTTGTTATTAATTGGACAAAATTATTTTAAAGTTTATAGAGAGAAATTTATGCTATAGCACTGTCAAGAAAAGTTTGAACATATACTGAAGGGGAAGTTGTCTTCATCAATGACATACATATTATAATGCTACTATAATAAAATTAATAAAGTATTAGTATAAAATTGACAATGGAATCAAGTGGTATCAATTGAATTGTTTCCTCTCCAAATTCATATATAGAAACCCTAATAACTGTACCTAAAAATGTAACCTTTCTTGGAAGTAGGGCCTTTAAAGAGGTAATTAAGTTAAAATGAGCCCTTTAGGGTGGGCCCTAATTTAGTATGACTGGTGTTATAAGAAGAGGAAATTTGGACCCCAAAAATAAGCATAATGGATCTCATGGATGCTGGTGAACAGAGAAAAGACCATGTGAGGATACAGCAAGAAAGTGGCCATTGGTGGACCAAGGAGAAGATGCCTCTGAAGAAGCCAAATTTGCCAACAAACTTCATCTCCAACTTCTAGTTCCAGAATTGTGAGAAAATAAATTTCTGTCATGTAAACCACCTTTTAGTTCACAGAGTTCCTGGGAGAGGAATCATTCTGGAGGAGCTGATCCTCACTACACCCAAACTGAAGGATTATGTTTGCAGCTTTAAGCCACTTAGTTTTAGGGTGACTTGTTACAAAAGGGTACTGGGGTACAATGTGTACTGCAAAACTAAAATTTTCATATCCAGAAAGTTCAACAAACTTTTTGAGAAAATGATGAAGAAAAAACAACCAATTCAATAGAAAATTAGGCAAAGTCTATAAATAGGCAAATTGAGCAAATTCAAATAACCAGCACACTAATAAGAAACATTCAGATTCAGGAGTCAGGGAAATGCAGACTAAAGTAAAAGTGAGCTATCACTTTAATTCATCACACTGGTGAAACTGAGAAGACCTATAATACCTATCATTGGTATATATGTATATATTGTTGCAACCCTTTAGGAAAATGGTTTAGAAAAAATATCTATTACTATTAAAATAACATGAATTTTTGGAACAACTCCATTTGTAGAGATCTCTCTCATAGAAATAAATGCACTGCAGTATTTTGATATATTGACATATAGCAATATTTAATATAGCATTATTTGTAGTGTCAAATTACTGGAAATAAAGTCAATGACCATTAAGTAGTTCGATAAATTACGGTTATCTATACCAACACATATTATGCAACTCCTATACTATGTAACCAGTTTGCTTGAAGGAATTTTTATGATGTATTACTGAGTAATAAATGTAATATAGAGAGCAGTAATTTACATTGAAAATTATATTTTGTAAACAAATACTGGCTCAAATAGCAAAAATAGCCCTTGTATATACGTTTCTATAGACATCTATATATGTTGTATATATAGTTATAAGAGTATGGAGAAAAGTTTAGATTGTTAACATATATTACCTGAGGGTGAGTATGGGGAACAATGCAGGTGTATGCAGAGGGGGAGAATGTAATGGAAGCAAAAGGAGAAACTACTCGACTTAAAACAGAGTAATACCCATTATGTGTAAGTGATGCATGCTTAAATGAAAAGTGCAAGATGGAAAACAATGTGTAAAACATGATTCTATTTTTGTAAAACTCATATTTGTATTTAAATGTGGCTTTATACAGCTGTACAACAAAGAAAAAAAAATTGTGATTGAATTCACTCCTGGTTGTTTGTTGATTACCTTGAGGACACAAGGTAGAATGGATAAGTATGAGTAGCTTTACTCAAATATTTTATGTATACATAATTTTTATTGTGACATTTCACTGCTTAAAATAAACACATATTACTTTAGTAACTTTAAGCACAATTAGAGGAATTTGGGGATTTTATTTTGTCAGCTTTTAAAACTAACTAAAGTCCTTACTTGACCCAGGTTCCCTTAGTATTTACGTAATTTCCTTTTACTGTGCAAGGGTCTCATCCAGGATACCACATTACGTTTAATTGTCATGTCTCCTCAAGCTCTTCTTGGCTCTGACAGTTTCTCATACTTTTCTTTGGTTTTTGATGAGCTTGGTAATTTTGAGGAATACTGGTCAAATATGTTGTAGATTGACTCTCAATTTGGGTCTCGTACACTGTCCTTTAATTAATCTAAGTTTTGATGATTTTTCTCATGGTTAGAATGGGGTTATGGGCTTTTGGAGGAAGACTACAGAGTTAGAGTGCCACTCCCATTAGATCATATTAAAGATACACACTGATTAACATGACTTGTCACTGTTTATGTTGGCCGTGGTCAGCTGGCTGAGTAGATTTTGTCAGGTTTCTCCACTGGAAAGTTACTCTTCCCCTTTCCATTCTGTACTCTTTGGAAAGAAGTTACTTTCTGCAGCCCACACTTAAGGGGTGAAGTGTTACATTTCACCTTCCTGAAGGGGCAGTACCTACATAAATTATCTGGAATTCTTTTGTCTAGGAAATCTGTCTATTCTCCTTCTTTACTTAACTATTCATTTATTTACATCGGTATAGACATATGAATATTTATTTTATACCTTGTTTTAAAAGGCAGTGTATGTTATTTATGTGGTTGCTCAAATTGTTCCTGCTCTGGTTTTATAGGATCTTTCAAGTGGCTGCTGTGTCCTTTTGACATACCCCCATTGGTTTGTTTTTTTGAGCACTTTATTTTTTAGCACTACAAGGTTCTCTATACTCATTTGGTATATTTTTTCCCCAGGTCTTAGAATCAGCCATTTCGCCAAAGAAGCCCTGGTTTCTTCTACTGGAGAATGGTATTGGAAACCAAATCTGGATGATCTTTTTAAAGTAGAATGGAGGCATTAAATATTTGTAAGTAGGGGAATACACTCATACACACACATACACACACACAATATTTTAGACTTTAGTAGAAAGGTGAGATTCTAGAGTGGAGAGTCTGCAATGTGGAAGTTAATTATAGTGGAATAGGTAAATTTTCAGCAGTATATAGTAAAAACGTGAGCAACAGTGGTTGCTCTGGAGTTACAAACCTGTTTGTTTGTTTTTTAGAATAGTTTGTGACCTAAGGACAGAAACTATGTCTCATTTATTACTCTCTCCCCAAATCCTAGCACAGTGGAAGAAAAGAAAGAAAAAAAGAGAGTGAGGGAAGAAAGGGGAGAGAAAAAATTTAAATGAGGGGGAAAAAAGGAAGGGAAAGGGAGAGTGAGAGGAAGAAAAAAAGAAATTGAGGGAGGAAGAGAAAGAAGCCTTCTAGAATAGGAACATACAATGTTTTTGAGTATTTGATATACTGAAATCAGTTTATTTTTTCAGTGAAAATTATGCTGTAATAATTACAGCAAATACATTTTGTTTTACAATTTGCGAAAGTATTTAATACAATTATCACAGTTTATATTATGATGACAAATAATATAATAAACAGTTTATCAGGTCAGGGTGTGCCAGAGAAAAGAAGATTTCATTGGGGATAGTTGTCATCTTAGTGATAAAACACATATTTCCAGAAATCTAAATAATAATCTTTGTCATTTGATATAAAAAAAACTTTGATTTATCAACTTTTCCCAAAAATATGACAAAGAAGTATATAATATTGTATTTACATTTATAATTTTATTTAGAATTGTAATTATTCATTTATTTATTAAGGACTCAGGGGAATGAAAACTAAATGTAAGAAAAGGAAGAACTTTAGGTATTTTTAAGTTAACATTAAGAATTTCTGTTAGACTTCAGTAAACCCCAAATCACTTTACCTAAGCCTACTCTACCAGCCCCCAATGATGCAACTTACCGAGACTAATATTTTTGCTAAATTGTTGTAGATAATACAGGAGTGTCTGGTGACATGAATTTACATATGGATAAAATGTGACCAGTCTGCTTAATTTCCCTGAGGATGCAAACTTGGTAGAACAGCAAGAGTAAAAAGTCACTTTTTATTCAAAAAGCAGTACCAAATTCTTCCAGCAAACACACACATTTAGAAGGTGCACTGTACTGTAAAATTAATTTTCTCTTTTTTATAGCTATCTATTTAATAACATATCCTCTGATATATTGAGTCTTTCATATTGATCTGGATGGTTTGAAATATAGAACCTCCCCTTTTCCACCTCCACATACATGCAAATAGGTTATTGTTAGAAGTTATACCTTAGAAGTCCTTTGTATTTAAGTTTCTATCTCTTTATTATGTTTAAATCATGAAGTACCCACAATATTCCATGTATTTGGACTAGGTATTTTACATATTAACAAAATAAGCACTGCATAATTTGTAATTTTTCTTCTTTGTAAAGTTAAGTGATATCACTGTGATTCTAATTCCTGGCTTTCTAAACAAAAGCATAACCCTTCAATTTTATGTAGCTTCCTTATGCCCCCAAGTTCTTGGAAGTTAAATGAAGTCATCCATAGCCTTAAACTATGTGAAGACAATAATGACAATTGATATTCTTGTTGTCATGTGATGGTCTTCTTAGAGTCCTTTCTCTCCCGATCATGCTTCCCTTCCTTGCCAAATGTGATGCCTGAAATTCCACTACTGAAATCAGGCTTTTCATCAGAATACATATGGAGTGCTCTTAAATATGCATGCATTCTCTGGAAAAGGCACACAACATTTTTTTTTTTCTTTTTTTCCTTAGCAGGAAAAGAACCAGTGTATATGAGATATGTGCAATATGTTATTTCCTGATCTATGCTGGTTCACTAGTCCTACCAATATACTAATATACTTTATTATATATTACTACTATTTTACAAAAAAAAAAACAAACCAAAAAACCTAAGGTTCACAGAAAAGTCTATAACTACTAAATTCACTCATTTTGTAGGTAAGAGAGTCAGAAGTCAATCCTTTGGTGGCCTCTTAAGATAATACTCAGCTATTTCAAAACTAGCCATGAGTAAAAACCTTTATAGTCTCCTTATCATACATGATAGACTTCAAATTTCCTAGTATACTTCCTCAATTTTTTAATCCTTTCCTTCCTACTTCTCCAGCATCATTCTTCACCATCTCTCTTTCTCTACACCATTTTAACCTTAACTTCACAGCAATTCCAAATACAGTAATGTGGCAGTCAGATTGCATTTCAGTTAATAAAAAATAACAATTAAATTCTTCCTTCAGAATGTAGAAAATAATGTCATGAAAACTTGGATCTTCAAGAAGAAATAAAGAAGGTGGCATCATAAAGATGGTGACATAGGTCATTCAGTCTCCCTCACAAGAAGACCAGCTAGTAACTATCCATAAACAAGACACCATTGTGAAAATTCCAGAACACAAGGGTGAAGCTGAAACAACCCTTTGGACCACAGAGACCAAGAAGGACCACATTAGAAGTGTAAAAGGAGTGACTACATTGACTGGATTACCCCTTCCCCAGACTGGCACAGGGCTGCATGGAGAGGATTCCTCAAGGTCTCTGGTTTATCCAGGGGGAAAAAGAAACAGCAAGGTAAACATTCAGTTCCCCCAGCATTTGTGGGTCACTTCCCAGGAGCCCCAGCTTGGTCTTGTCTCACATGGATTGTCTGTGTGTATATCTGGGATGTTCTGCAAGTCTTGATGACTGGAGATCAGATTGTGCTGGAGAAGGGGGTGGGACTTTTAACAACCAGGGCTCAGATCTTAGCAGATTGAGTTTCTCCTCACACTGGTGCCCATGTAGAGCCCAGCCAGAGGCTTTTCCAATCTGCAGAGCCGAGTCAGTGGTCCTGGTTGGCCAGGAAGCATGGTGCATATTTCTGCCTGATTCAGGACCCCAAACAATGAAACTTGCCAGCCTTGGGGCCTGTTCTGCTGCCCTGTCCAAGCAGGGACACTTGTTCATAACCCCACCCACTGAATACTACCTCCAGCCCCACTCAGTCAGGAAACCTAACCCAAGCACCTGGGAAACTGGATAGCCCATCCTACCACCCTACTTATAGAAGCACTTGAGCAAAGAGCTCAAACAGCTTGCCTGCAGAGCTAAACTGATGACGCTGTGTGACCAGGGAACTCAATATGCATTTTTGCTTGGTTTGGATACACATACAGTGAACTGTGCCATCCATAGGACCAGTTTTGCATACCACTCAGGCATGAAAGTAAATTCACAGCCCCCACCTCCCACTACTGAATACTCTCCCGAGCCCTGCCTGATGAGGAAAACTAACCAGAGCACCAAGGAAGCTATGTAGCCCATCTTACAATCCTCCTTACAGTGGTACCCAAGAAGAGACGTCAGTCTGTGTCTCTATCTACAGAACCAAACCAGTGGTCCTGTCTGGCCAGGAAGCTTGGTGGACAGCATTGCCAGATTTGGATCCCTAGTAACCTAGCCATGACAGCCATGGAGCCTTTTCTATGGCTTCACTCAGATAGGGAAACAAATTTTCAGCCACACCCATCTTCTGAGTACAGGACCCAGTCCTGCTTGACTAGGAAACCTGACCAAAGAATATAGGCAACTGCAGAGCCCATGCTACAGCTGCACTTTGGCAGAGCACCAAGTCAGCAGTCGTATCTAACTTTTCCCAGCAAGGAACAAACCCCCTCACCTTAATCTCAGAATTTAGGCAGTGACCTTGTGAAAATAGAGGTCTCACTGGTAAGCTCACTTGCCCAGGGATCCTACCAGCTACCACTACCTGCCCAAGGATCCTACCCTACCAGCTACCAGTACCCCAAGCTGAGCTGACAGATGGAGAATTGTCTTTGACATAGTGAACCTGTAAAGTCTGAAAGAGTAGAGAACTTACTAAATGCTCAGATACCAAAAAAGGAATCAGAGATCACAAAGAATTAGATAAACATGACACCATCAAAGGAAACTAATAAAACTCTAATAATTGACCCTAAAGAAATGGAGATCTATAAACTCTCTGACAAATAATTTAGAATAAATCTCTTAAAGTTTAGTAATCTACAAGAACACACATACAGATAACTAAACAAAACTCTAAAAACAATGTATGAACAAAACAAGAAGTCCAACAAAGAAATAGAAATCTTGACCAAAAAAAATAAAAAAGGCAGAAACCTACAGCTAAGGAATACAGTTATTAAACTTAACAATAATTCAATAGAGAGCTTCTATAACTGACTCAACCAAGCATACAAAGAATCAGTGAATTACGCCAATTGAAATTATTCAGTCAGAGGAGCAAAGGTAAAAAGAATAAAAATTAATGAAGAAATCCTATGACTGATGAAATCATTATGGAAATCTCAGACAGAGAAGAGAAAGAGAAAGTCACAGAAAGTATATTTAAAGCAATAGTGGCTGAAAACTTCCCAAACCTGAGGAGAAAAATGGACATCCAGATTCATAAAGCCCAAAGAACCTGAAATACATTGAACCCCAAAAGGGTTACACCAAGACAGTTTATAATTAGATTGTCAATAGTTAAAGACAAAGAGAGGAGGTTAAAAACAGCAAGAGAAAAGGAACATCACATACAAGGGAATACTACACAAAACTAAAAGCAGATTACTCAACAGAAACTTTGCAAGCCAGGAGAGAATGGAATGATACATTCAAAATATCGAAAGAAAAACTGTCAACCAAGAATACTATGCATTGATATATATATATATATATATATATATATATATATATATATATATATATATATATATATACACAATGGAATATTACTCAGCCATAAGAAAGAATGAAATGATGTCATTTGTAGCAACATGGTTGGACCTAGAGATTATCGTACTAAATGAAGTAAATCAGAAAGAGCAAGACAAATACCATATGATATCACTTATATGTGGAATCTAAAGTATGACACAAATGAACTTATCTATGAAACAGAAACAGACTCACAGACATAGAGAACAGACTTGGTTGCCAAGAGGGAGGAGGGATTGGGGAAGGATGGATTGGGAGTTTGGGATTACCAGATGCAAACTATTATATATAGAATGGATAAAAAATGAGGTCCTATTGTATAGCACAGGGAACTATATTCAATACCCTGTAATAACCCATAATGGAAATGAATACAAAAAAGAATATATGTGTGTGTGTATATATATATATATATATATATATATATATATATATATATATATATATGTATATATGTATATATATATAAACTGAATCACTTGCACTTTGCTGTACACCAGAAACTAACACAACATTGTAAATCAACTATGCATTGGAAAGCTGTGCTTCATAAATGAAAGTAAGAGAAAGACTTTCCTGAACAAAGAAAAGCTGAGGGAATTCACCACCATTAGCCCTGCCTTATAAGAAATGCTAAAGGGATTTATTCAAGTAGAAACAAAAAGGTGCTAATTAAATTGTAAAACATATGGATGTACACATAAATCTCATTGGTAATGATAAATACATAGTCAACATCAGATTCTCTAATATTAAAATGGTGGTGCATACTTCACTTAAAAATCTAATTTATAAGTAAAAAATATGTATTAAAAGTAACCTAAACTACAGTAATTGGTTATTTGACACATAATATAAAAATATATAAATTGTAACATCAGTAGCCTAAAATGTGGGGGTAGGGAGAAGTAAAAGTGTAAGGTTAAAATGTGTTATTGAAGTTAAGTTTCTATCATCTTAAAATGTGATCTTATAAAAAAAATATTATTTTAGGTAAGCCTCACAATAATAAAAAAAGAAAAAACTGTAATAGTAACACAAGATTATGATAAAATAGTCAAAACATATTGCTTCAAAAAGTCACATCACACAAAACAGCAAGATAAGAAGCAGGAAACAAAGGCTCTATGAAACAGTCAGAAATCAATGAACAAGATGGCAATAGTAAGTCGATAATTGCTTTAAGTGTAAATGGATTAAATTATCCAATCAAAGGATGTAGAATGGTTGAATAAATAAGAACAACAACAAAAACAAGAGCTAATGACATGCTGCCTAGGAGAGACCCACTTTAGCTTTAAAAGCTTACCTAGACTGAGAAAGAAAGGATGAAAAAAAATATTTAAAGCTAATAGTAAAAAAAAAAAAGAAAGCAAGGATAGCTACACTTATAATCAGATAAAATAGACTTTAAGCTATAAATGGTTAAAAGAGACAAAAAGGTCATTATATAATGATAAAGGGGTCAATCTATGAAGAGTATGTAGCAATAGTAAATATTTATCAATTATATTGGAGCACTAAATATATGAAGCAAATACTAACAGAAATAGAAAGATAAGCAAATTGCAATACCATTTTAATTGGGGACTTTAATACCCATTTTCAACAATGGATAGATCATCTAGACAGAGAATCAATAAGGAAAAAAGAATATTTGAACAACAGTCTAGACCAAATGAACCTAACAGACATATACTGAACATTGCATGCAGTGATACCAGAATACACATTCTTTTCAAATGTGAAAGAACATTTTATAGGATAGATTATTTGTTAGGGCACAAAACACATCTTAGCAAATTTAGTAAGTTTAAACTCATGTCAAGTACTTTTTCTGACCACAATGATAGAAAATTAGACATCAATAACAAGAAAACTGGAAAATTCAAAAATACATCAAAATTAAACAACAAACTTCTGAACAACAAATGGATCAAATAAGAAATTAAAAGGGGAACATAAAAGTATCTTGAGGCAAATAAAAATGGAAAAGCAACATATCTAAACTTACAGAATGAAGCAAAAGCAGTTCCAAGAGAAGTTATTAATGATGAAAATATATATCAAGAAAAAAAAAAAAAAACTCTCAAATTCTCAAACAATCTAACTTTACACCTCAAGGGACTAGGAAAAGAAGAACAAACTAAGGCCAAAGTTAGCAGGAGAAATGAAATAATAAAGTTAAAGTAGAAGCAAATAAATTAGAGAACAAAAAATATAGAAGATTTAAAAAACTAAGAGTGCATCTTTGAAATGAATATAATTGACAAAACTTTAGCTAGGCTAACCAAGAAAAAAGAGAGAACACACAAAAAATAAAATTATAGATAATAGAAGAGACATTACAACTAAACCAGAGAATTACAAAGAATCATAAAATTCTGTTATGAAGAATTATATGTCAACAAATTGGACAATGCAGAAGAAATGGATAAATTCCTAGAAACATACAACATATCAAGACTGTTATGAGGAAATAGAAAATATGAACAGATTAATAATAAGTAAAGGGACTGAATTAGTAATCAAACATCTCCCTAAAACAACAACAAAAAATACAGGAACTGTTGGTTTTATTGGTGACTTTGATTTAAAGTAAAATTAACACTAATCCTTCTCAAACTCTTACCAAAAAAAAAAAAATCTTAACAAAATATTAGCAAAACAAATTCAATAGGACAGGATTCGACACCATGATCTAGACAGATTCATCCCTGGAATACAGGACGGTTCAACATGTGCAAATCAACAAATGTGGTATATCCCATTAATAGAATAAAAGATAAAACTCATGATCATCTCAATAAATGCAAAAAAAGAATTTAACAAATATATCTTTAATGACTAAAAACTCAAAAATTAGATATAGAAGGAGCACATCTAAATATAATAAGGCCATATATGATAAGCCCACAGCTAACTTCAGACTTATTTGGATAGGTGGAATCTATCCCCCTAAGATTAGGAATAAGACAAGGTTGTTTATTCTCACCACTCCTATTCAACATGGTACTGAAAGTCCTATCCAAACAGTAAGGCAAGAAAAAAAAGGCATCAGGAAAGAAAGGAAGAAGTAAAATTATTCCTATTTGCAAATGACATGATTTTAGAATACAGAAAATCTTGAATAATCCACAAAAACTTAGATCTAATCAATGAATTCCATAAAGTTTCAGGATACAAAATCAACATACAAAAATAAGTATTATTTTTACATAATGAAAATGCATTATCAGAAAAAGAAATAAAGAAAACAATCCCATTTACAATAGCATCAACTATAATAAAATACTTAGGAATAAATTTACCCAAGGAGTGAAAGATCTCTACACTGAAAATTATAAGACATTGAAGAGAGTAATTGAAGAAAACACAAATAAATGGAAAGATATCCCATGTTCATGGATTGGGAGAATTAATATTGTTAAGATGTCCTTAGTACCTAAAGACACCTACAAATTCAATGCAATCTCTATCAAGATTCCAATGGCATTTTTCACGAAAGAAGAAAAAAATCCTAAAGTTTGTATGGAACCATGAAAGACCCAAATAGTCAAAGGAATCCTGAGAAAGAAGAACAAAGCAGGAGGCATCTCACTTCCTGATTTCAAGCTATATTATAAAGCTCCAGTAATCAAAATATTATGGGACTGGCATTAAAAACAAACACATAGACCAATGAAACAGAATTGAGAGCCCAAAAATAAATCCATGAATATAGTCAACTAATATTGTATAGGGGAGCCAAGAATACTCATTGGAGAAAAGACAGTCTCTTCAATAAATGGTGCTGGGAAAATTGAATATTCACATGCAAAAAGAATGAATTTAGACTCTTTCTTACACCACTCACAAAAGTTAACTGGAAATGGATTAATGAATTAAATGTAAGACTGGAAACCATAAATCTCCTAGAATAAAACATAGGTAAGGAGATCCTTGACCTTCGTCCTGGCAATGACTTTCTTGGATATGATACCTAAAACACAAGCAACAAAATAAAAAATAAGTAAACAGTGGGACTACATCAAACTAAAACTCTTCTAAACAAACAAAAAAAAGGAACCTGAAAAGACAGCTCCAGGTTTTTTCTAAAGAAGATATTCAAATGGCCAACAGGTCCATGTAAAGATGCTCAGCATCAGTAATCATAAGCATAATGCAAATCACACACTTGTCTCACATTTGTTAGAATGGCTATTACAAAGAGAGAGAGAGAGAGAGAGAGAGAGAGAGAAAGAGAGAGAGAAGGAGAGAGAGAAGTGCTGGTGTGTTGGGAAGGATGTGGAGAAAGGAAACCCTTGTACACTGTTGGAATGTTAATTGGTACAGCCACTAGAGAAAACAGTATTCAAATAGAATTACTGAGGATATATCAATAATATACAGCACGATGTCTACATTTAACAATTATATGTTTGAACATTGCTAAGAGAGTAAATCTTAAAAGTTCTCATCATAAAAAAAAAAAAAATTGAGCTGTGTGAGGTGATGGATGTTAACTAAGTTTATTGTGGTAATTATTTTGTAATTTATGCAAATAAGAAAGCATATTGTACACCTTAAATGTACACAATGTTATATGTTAATAATACGTTAATGAAGCTGGAGAAATGTTTTGGAAAGCATAAAAAGAAGGAATAAAAATAAATAGAAATGATAAATATCTGAGTAAGTATTAAATGTGATCTTGATTTCTCTCTTTATCACTTTAAATGATAACTGTTTGAGAAAAATAACAATACTTTATTGTGATATTTATAATATAAGCAGAATTACAAATATGTCAAAAATAACAAAAATATCTAGATGGAAAACCAAATTTACTGTTGTACAGTAACAACGTCATAAGTAAAGTGATATACAAAATTCATTTGAATTAAGCTTTGGTAAGTTAAGAATGCACAGTGTAATTTGTAGGGCAACCAATATAAAAATGCAAAGAGATATAGCTAAAATCCAATAGGAGCATGAATAGCATATAAATAAAATTTCATCATGTTTTTTTTTCTTTTTCTTTATTATTATGATTATCTGTTTTTCCTGCAGTCATGTCTTTTTTACTCAGGTAAAAATCACATAACATAAACTTAACCATTTTAAAATGTACAATTCAGTGATACTTAATACATTCACAAGGGTTTGCAATAATCATCTCCATCTAGTTTGAAAATATTTTCATCACCCCCAAAGGAGACCCTGTACCCAGTAAATTGTCACTCTCCATTTTCTTCTCTTCCAGCCCCCAGCAACCACTAATCTGCTTGCTATCTCTATGATTTACCTATTCTAGCCATTTCATATAAATGAAATCAAATATTGCTCATGAGAGTGTAAAATTGTAAAAACACGTTGATAAACAATGGAATACTACTTACTGATTTAAAAAGAAATACTGATATATGCCTGGGTGCATCTCAAAACATTTTTAAATGAACAAAATCAGACACAGAAGTTTATATACTGTTTAATTTTGTCTATAAGAAGTTCATAATCAGTCAATGCTTATGTATGGCCATAGAAATTTACAACAGTGATTGCCTATGGGGATTGGAGATGACCCAGAAGAAGATATAAAAAAATATTCTGGGATAATGGAAAGATTCCATATTTTAGTAGGTGTGATGGTTACAAAGCTGTATGAATTTTTCAAAACTCATCAAGTTATACACTGAAGATCCTTTCACTATATATAAATTTGACCTCAATTTTGAAAGAGTAACACTAAGCAGTTATTTTTAAAATATAAATAGGAAAGAAACCACCCCTTGAGATCTGAGAATCTGGAACAAACATATTTAAAAATGATAAGTCCTTGATATTTAGACCTAGAAGAAACTTAGTTTCTTCAGTCTAAACTCATTCTTTCTTATTTCAGAAAAGTAACAGTTGAGACCCAGATATAAATGTTCGTTTACATTTCTATACATTAAAGTTGCATTTTTATTGTAATTTTTATTGAAGTATAGCTGATTTACAGTATTATATTAATTTCAGTGTAGAGCATAGTGATTCAGTATTTTTACAGGTTCTACTCCATTAAAAGTTATTACAGGGGCTTCCCTGGTGGCGCAGTGGTTGAGAATCTGCCTGCCTATGCAGGGGACACGGGTTCGAGCCCTGGTCTGGGAAGATCCCACATGCCGCAGAGCAACTGGGCCTGTGAGCCACAATTACTGAGCCTGCGCGTCTGGAGCCTGTGCTCCGCAACAAGAGAGGCCACGACAGTGAGAGGCCCGTGCACCGCGATGAAGAGTGGCCCCCGCTCGCCGCAACTAGGGAAAGCCCTCGCACAGAAACGAAGACCCAACACAGCTAAAAATAAAATAAATAAATTTATTAAAAAAAAAAAAGTTATTACAAGATAATGACTATAATTCCCTGTGTTGTACATTATATTCTTGTTGCTTATCAATTTTGTACATAGTAGTTTGCATCTCTTAATCCCATACCCCTAATTTTCCCTTCCCTTCTTGACATTTCATTGTAATTAAAAATTAATTTCTTAAAGTAAACTTCCAGATTGTAATTACTGAACTAGAGGAAAAATTTCACCAATGTAGTTAGTCCAATTAGACTAATTCAGTTTTTGGCTTTTTAATTGAAGAATACATACAGATAAGTATACAAAATGTAGATGCACAGCAAAATTGCCATAGAGATCAAGAAATAGAATAATACCAGCAAGACAGAAGACACCTTTGCCCCAGGATGTTCTGTTCCTTCCCACATTACCAATGGTAATGTCCATCCTGGCTTCTATAACTGAGTAGTTGTGCCTGTTTTTGAAATGCATCTAAATAGAATTTTACTGTATTTATTCATTGGTGTCTATCTTTTTTCCCTCAGTGGTACTTTTATAAAATTTAATGGCATTCTTTAAAAAAAAAAAACTGTAGTTCTTTAAATAAATATACCACTATTTATCCATTCTAACATGATACACTTTTTTCTAGCTTTTATATTACAAGCAATGCTATTGCGAAGATACTTGTACATTCAACTTGTTATACTTAGGCTTGCATTTTTTTTTAACATCTTTATTGGAGTATAATTGCTTTACAATGGTGTGTTAGTTTCTGCTTTATAACAAAGTGAATCAGTTATACATATACATATGTCCCCATATCTCTTCCCTCTTGCATCTCCCTCCCTCCCACCCTCCCTATCCCACCCCTCTAGGTGGTCACAAAGCACGAAGCTGATCTCCCTGTGCTATGTGGCTGATTCCCACTAGCTATCTATTTTACATTTGGTAGTGCATATATGTCCATGCCACTCTCTCACTTTGTCCCAGCTTACCCTTCCCCCTCCCCGTATCCTCAGGTCCATTCTCTAGTAGGTCTGCATCTTTATTCCCATCTTTAAGCTTGCATTTTTATTGAATATTTCCTAGCAGTAGAAGTACTGGATCATTAGTACATGATTGCTGATTTTTAGTAAATAGTGTTCCAAAGTGGATAAATCCGCTTATATTTCCACCAGCAATAAATTACTAATTGTTCTTTATCCTCACTCACACTTTCTATTGTCAGTCTTTTTTAATATTACTCATTCTCATGGAGTTATCTCATTGTAGATCATTCATGTTTTCCTGATTATTAACAAAATAAGCAGTTTCTCATAGGTTAAATGGCTAAGAGAATATCTTTTGTAAGATGACTATTCACGTTTCTTGCCTATTTTTAGGTTAGGTTGTCTGTTTTTGCAAGAATATATATTCTCTCTATATGCCATTTTCAAGTATGTGCTTCAAACTTTTTTTCTACTCTATGGAATTCTTTTTAACCCTGGATAATATGAAATTCTAACTTTTGGGGTTCAATTTAATATTTTTTTCAATTTTTATTGTTTTTGTCTTATTTTAAAATCATTCCTTATACTAAATTCTTGAATATATTCTTCTACTTATTTTCTAAGAATTTTTTTGTTCTGACTTTCATATTTTAAACTTCAATACATCTGGAATTTGTTTTTGAATGTTACGGTTGGATATCAATTTATTTCTCCATATGTATATAGAGATTTCCCAGCTCCATAAGTTGAAAAAGTTGTCCTTCCCTCACTGTTTTTATAGTACCATCAGTGTCATAAATTAAATGTGTCTTTATATGTTTATGCTTATATCTGGCTCATGTTTTGATCCATTGCATATATATATTTCAATCTATTTTTGTCCCACCACTACATTATCTTAATTATTTTTCCTTTACCAATGTCTTATCATGGTGATGCCTGGAAGTTTGCATTTACATATACATGTTATAATTAGTTTTTCCATAATCACACTCATGTCCACACAAAAATAAAGACTGGGGTATTGTTTATGACTTAAGTAATTTTAGAAATAATTCATTTTTTACAGGATTTTGTCTTGCAATATATGAATATGATGTTGTCTTTCATTTATACAGGTCATCAATTTCTGTCAACAAAAATATTTTAGTCTTCTCACCACTCCTTTGCAATATTGTCCTGAAAGTCATATATCAATGCAATAAAACAAGCTGGAAATAAAAGTTATACAGAATGAAAAGAGAAAAAAATTGTCTTCATTCCAAATGGTGTGATTGTCTATGTAGAAAATCTGAAGGAATCAACAAAGAATAAAACGTCTGGAAATTAATAAGAAATTATAAGAAGATTGCAGGATACAAGGTTAATACATGAATACTTTGTTTTATTGTGTTTCACTCTATTGCACTTGGCAAATATTGCATTTTTTACAAATCGAAGGTTTGCGGCAACTCTACATCAAGCAAGTCAATTGGCACCATTTTTCCAATGGTTTCTGCTCACTTTATGTCTCTATGTCACATTTTGGTAATTTTCACAATATTTTTAACTTTTTCATTATTATATTTGTAACGGTGATCTGTGATGAGGAGTCCTTTATGATGTTACTATGACTTGCTAAGGGTTCAGATGATGGTTAGCATTTTTTAACAATAATTTTTAAAATTAATGTATGCACATTGTTTCTTAGAAAATTAATGGACAGTATAGTATAAACATAAATTTTATATCACTGGGAAACAAAAATTTTCTGTGACTCACTTTATTGCTATATTTGCTTTATCGTGTGGTCTGGAACTGAACCCAAAATATCTCCAAGGTATGCCTATATACAAAAGTCAATCCTTTTCCAATAAACCAATAATGGACAAGTGGCATTTGAAATTAAAATACAATACCATTTACATTAACATTCCCCCAAATGAAATACTTAGGTATAAATCTAACAAAATATGAACAAGGTCTATATGAGGAAAATTACAAAACTTTGATAAAAAATAATTAAATAAATGGAAATATATTCCATGTTCATGTATAGGAAGACTCAATGTTGTCAAGATGTCACTTATTTCCAATATAATCTATGGATTCAATGCAATCCCAATTAAAATCTCAGCAATTTATTTTGTACATATCAACAAACTGATTCTAGAATTTATATAAAAAGCAAAAGACACAGAATAGCAAACAATATTAAATGAGAAGAACAAAGTTAGAGAACTGACACTACTTGATTTCAAGACTTATCATAAAGTTATAGTAATCAAGATGTGGTATTGGCAAAAGAATAGATAAATAGATCAGTGGAACAAAATACAGAGCCCAGAAGTAAACCCCATAAATATAGTCAAAAAATATTTGAAAAAGGAGCAAAAATGATACAATGAAACAAAGGTAGTATCTTCAACAAATGTTGCCAGAATTACTGGACTTTCACTTGCAAATAAATAAATAAATAAAATTTAAAAATTAAAAAAAGAGAATCTAGGCACATACCTTACACTCTTCACAAAAATTAACTCAATATTCACCATATACATAAATGTGAATCCAAAGCTGTAAAACTCATAGAAGATAATAGAAGAGAAACCCAGGTGACCTTGGGTATGGCAATGACTTTTTTGACATAACATCATAGGCATGATCCATAAAATAATAATTTATAATTTGAACTTTATTAAAAATTTATACTCTGGGGAAGACAAGGTGAAGAGAATGAGAATGCAAACCCTAGACTGGAAGAAAATGTTTACAAAGTAAGTATCTGATTAAAGACTGTTATTTAAAATACATAAAGAACTCTTAAAAATCAATAAAAAGGAGGCTTCCCTGGTGGCGCAGTGGTTGAGAATCTGCCTGCCAATACAGGGGACACGGGTTCGAGCCCTGGTCTGCGAAGATCCCACATGCCATGGAGCAACTAGGCCCGTGAGCCACAACTACTGAGCCTGTGCGTCTGGAGCCTGTGCTCTGCAACAAGAGAGTCTGCAATAGTGAGAGGCCCGCGCACCGCGATGAAGAGTGGTCCCCACTCGCCGCAACTAGAGAAAGCCCTCGCACAGAAACAAAGACCCAACACAGACAAATAAATAAATAAATAAATAGCGTTCCCTTAAAAAAAAAAAAATCAATAATAAAAAAAAAACCTAATTTAAAAATGGGCTTAAGACCTGAACAGACACCTCATCAGGAAGATATACAGATGGCAAATATGCAAATGAAAAGATTTTTGCATTGTATGTCATCAGGGAAATGCAAATTAAAACAACAGTGAAATATGCTACACACCTATTATATTAGCTGAAATCAGAAACACTAACAACACCAAATGCTGACAAAGATTAGGAGCAGCAGGAATTCTCATTCATTGTTGGTGGGAATGCAAACTGGTATAGTTTGTCAGTTTCTTAAAAATTTAAAACTAAACATACTTTTACCATGTATTCCAGCAATTGCACTCCTTGATATTTACCCAAATGAATTAAAAACTTATGTCCACACAAACAAAACAAAACAAAACAAAACAAAACAAAACAAAACAAAACTTATGTCCATGGATGTTTATACCAGCTTCATCTATAATTGCCAAAACTTGGAAGCAACCAAGATGTCTTTCAGGTGAATGGATGAATAAATTGAGATACATCCAGACAATGGAATATTTATTCAGCACTAAAAATAACTGAGCGATCAAGCCACAAAAAGACATGAAGGAGCCTTAAATGCATATTACTAAGTGATAGAAGCCAATCTGAAAAGGCTACATACTATATGATTCAACTTATATAATATTTTGGAAAAGGCAAAACTCGGGGGACAGTAGAATGATGAGTGGTTGCCAGGAATTAGGGGGCAAGGAGAGATGAATCTGTGGGGCATAGAGCATTTTTAGGGTGGTGAAACTAATCTGTATGATGCCATGGTAGACATATGTCATTATGTATTTGTCAAAACCCATAGAGTAAACCCTAATGTAAATTACATACTTTGAGTGATGGTGATATGCCAATGTAGTCATCAAGTGTAACAAATGCACCACTCTGATGAGAGATGTTGATGGTGAAGGCTATGCATCTGTAGGGACAGTGGGTATAGTGGAATTCTCTGTACTTCCCATTCAATTTTGCTGTGAACCTACAATTGCTCTAAAAATAAACTGTCAAAAATTTAAGTATTTTACAGCTTTCTAAAGGGAGGAAGTGTCATACTGTATCTCTATTAGATTTATTCCCAAGGTTGTAATATTTTTGTAACTTTTATTTCATATTCTAACTAGTGGTGGCTGATATAGATAAAAACAACTGAATTATGTATACTAGCCTTTTATCCAGCAAAATTGTTAAACTCAGTAATTCTAATAATTATTTGCCTATTATTTTGAATTTTGTCATATTGAATCAATTGATTCAAAAATAGTAGCATTTTTATTTCTTCTTTTTAAATCTTAAATATTTTATTTCATTTTATTTTACTTTGGCTTATTGCATTAGTACCTCCAGTACAATAATGAAGACAAGTGGCAATGTTATGAATCCTTATGCTTTCCTAGTCCCACAGAGGAAGCTTTCTTTATTTCCTCATTAACCATTAAGCATGACACCTTTTTGTGGGGGGTAGGTGTTGTTTTTGTTTCTTGTATATTAAGGACATTCTCTTTATTCTTAGCTTGGAAAACGTTTTTAAAATACAATGGATGTTATATATTATTAAATACTTTTACTTCATTTATGGAAATGATTTCATGTATTTTCCATATATAAATCAACCATGTATCTCTGGAATAAAACCAAATTGTTCATCATGTATTATTCTTTATACATATTGCTGGCTTTTGTTTGCTCAAATTTTTGTGTCTACATTCTTGAGTGATATTGCCTTGAATTTCTTTTTCTTGTAATATTCTTGTCAAACCTTAGAATTAAAAATATGCTGATCTCCTAAGAGTTCCCTTTTTTTATTCTTTTGGAAAATTTGCATAAACTGATATTTCTTTCTTAATTATTCAATAGAATTCACTCATAAGGACAAAAGGGCCTGAGATTTTCTTTGAGGGAAGATTTTAATTACAGATTTCTTTAAATAGAAATAAGATAATTTTTATTTTCTATTTCTTTTTGTATCATGTTTAGTAAGCTATATTTTTCTGTGAATTGATTTATTTCTATTTGTTTCAAATTTACTAGGACACTTGTTTATAATATATGAATCTGTATCTGAATAGATGGATAGATAGACAAACATAGAGGTAGAGATATATTCCAAGCTTATTTGTTAGTCTATTTCTTTCCTCAAATATATCTGGACGTTTTTGAACATTTTTCTAATAAAGTGAAACATGCATATATAAAGTGCAATAAATCATACATGCATCATCCAATAAGTATCTCAAAGTGAAGATACTCTCACAACTATCAACCAGGACAAGAAAGAGAAAATATCATCCCCACACAAACCCATTCTCCTGATCTCTACCAATAAGTAGCCTCTCATATCTCACCAAAATTAATCATCTGCCTGGATTCTGATATTATTTGTCATGAATTTGAAATTTGAATACATATGGAATTTTACAATATTCATCTGTGACGTGTTTATGTGTATGTGTGTGCCTACTTTCTCTCAACCCAATATTTATAATATTTATCTATGTGGCTTGCCTTCTCGCTCCTTTAATTATATAATTTTATAAACAGAGTACATTCATAGTTTGTTCATTTTAATCGCTGTACACTTTCTATTATAGGAATACACCAAAATGTATGTATTCATTGAAATGCTGATAGACATTTGGGTTGTTTTTAGTTTTGGGCTATTATATTAAATTATGCTATATATTTTTTGAAGACTTTGGTGCACATTTGCACGTACCGATTTGGTATACACCTAAGAATAAAATTGGTGGGTCACAGGGATTGTGTGTGTGTTCTGTATTAGTTGATTTTGGCAGATATGTTTGTAAGGTTGTGGTCCTTATTTCTACTCCTATTAACAGTAAATGGGAGTCCCTACAGCTCTACATTCTCACCAAAAGTTGGTATTACATAATAATTAACATTAGCCATTCTGCTGGGTTTTTTTTTTTTTTAAGACAAAGAGCTTTTTTAAATTATTATTTATTTATTTATTTATTTAATTTTGGCTGTGTTGGGTCTTCGTCTCTGTGCAAGGGTCTTCTCCAGTTGCGGCAAGTGGGGGCCACTCTCCATCGCGATGCGCGGGCCTCTCACTATCGCGGCCTCTATAGCTGCGGAGCACAGGCTCCAGACGCGCAGGCTCAGCAGCCGTGGCTCACGGGCCTAGCTGCTCCGGGGCACGCGGGATCCTCCCAGACCAGGGCTTGAACCCGCGTCCCCTGCATCGGCAGGCAGACTCTCAACCACTGCGCCACCAGGGAAGCCCTCTGCTGGGTTTTTAATGTATCTCATTGTGGAATTAATTTTTGCTTCCTTGATTTTTAATGATATAAAACATTCTTTTATAGATTTATTGGCCATTTGGCCATTTTCTTTTTGAAACACCTGCTCAAATTGTTTGTTCCTTTTCCTATTGGTAGTCTTCTTGTTTTTGGAGGAATTATTTATATAACCTGTATAGGACCCTATGTCACTTATATATGTTGCAAATACATTTTCCTACACATTGGCTTGCCTTTTCGCTTTCTTAATGGTGTCTTCACTAAGTGTTCTTTATTCTAATGGAGCACAATTTATCAGTTCCTTCCCTTTAGGATCAATGCTCTTTATATCATATTAAAGAAATTCCTTCCTGCACCCAAAGATATGAAGCTATTATCCTATGTTATAAGGTAGACAATTTATTATTTTTTTCACAATTAAATCTATAATCCTCTTGCAATTTATATATGTGTAAGGCTTGAAGTAGATTGTCAATGCCCATCTTTTTTTTTTAAATTGAATTATAACTGACATACAACATTATGTTAGATCAGATGTACAATGTAATGATTTGATATGAAATAATGAAATAATCACCATAATAATTCTAGTCAACATTTGTCACCATACATAATTACAATTTTTCCCTTGTAATGAAGACTTTGAAGAAGTCTTCAAAGTTGCTATTCTCTTAGCAACTTTCAAATATGCAATAGAGTATTATTAACTATAGTCACAATGCTGTACATTACATTCCCATGACTTATTTATAAGTGAAGTTTGTAGCTTTTGACCCCCTTCACCCATTTTGCTCACCATCTACCCCCTGACTCTGGCACCCACCAGTTTGTGCTCAGTTTCTATGAGCTTTCTTTTTTTCTTTTAGATTCCACATAAATGAGATCATATGGTATTTGTCTGTCTTTCTCTTTCTGACTTATTTCACTTAACATAAGCCTTCAAGGTCTATCCATGTTGTTGTAAATGACAAGATTTCATTCTTTTTTATGGCTGAGTAGTATTTCTATCTAGCCATAACATATCCATTCATCTATCTGTGGGCACTTACATCATTTCCATATCTTGGCTATTGTAAATAATGCCACAGTGAATGTGGTGGGGCTAATATTTTGTCAACATAGTGTTTTTGTTTTCTTCAGATAAATACACAGAAGTAGAATTGCTGGATAATATACAATTTGTATTTTTAATATTTTTGTGGACCTTCCATATTGTTTTCCATGGTGGCTGCAACAATTCACATTCCCACCAACAGTGCACAATGATTCCCTTTTCTTCACCTCCTTGTCAACACTTGTTATTTCTTATCTTTTTGAAAATAGTCATTCTAACAGATGTGAGGTGATATGGTTTCCCTGATGATTAGTCATATTGAGCATCATTTCATGTACCTGTTGGCCACCTGTATGTCTTCTTTGGAAAAAATGTCTGTTCAGGTTCTCTGCCCATTTTTAAATTGTATTTTTATTATTATTGCTATTGAGTATCTTTTTATATAGATTTGTAATTTTCTCAGCAACATTATTTGAAAAGATCACATATTTAAGTTTTTAAAAATTTCTCTTGGCAATAGTCTTTGACAGTTTCCATGTGGAATATTGGACATTTTTTTAATTAGATTTATTCCTAGGTATTTAATGTTATTTGCATCAATACAAATATTTTTATTTTCTAAATCTCAGCTTCCATATGTTGCTGAAATATAGATTTGCACTTGACTTTTAATCAAGTAATCTTTCTATATTCACTTGTTAATTTTAATAGCATATGCCTATATTCTTACATTTTTATGTACAAAATGTATTCCTCTTCAAATGTTAAAAGTTTTATTATTACATTTTGTTTGCACTGGGTAGAAAAACCTCCAGTATAATAGTAAATAAACTCTGAGATAGCAAGCATTTTTGAGTATTTTCCAAAGTCAGAGGGAAATGGTAACAATATTTCACTATGAAGTAGAACATTTGCTGTGTTACATGGTATCAGATTCAAGGAAATTGTGTTCTTCCTAGTTTTCTGAGAGTTTTTTTTTTAAATGTATTTTGTATGTATCAAAGTCATTGTATCTATTGCCATATTTTCTCTAATAAAAATGTGCAATATTTGACATGGAATATTATATATTTTATTATGCATTTATTGCAAGTAAACTTATTTTATTAAAATATACAAAAAAGAAAGAAAGGTACACAAATTACAAATGTATAGATTGACTAATTTTTCATTCATTTACACAGTTTTTGTTTCACGTGTGTTGGCTTTTGTATTAGAAGTATATCTAAGAGTAGAGTTACTGAATCATAGAGTATACAAAATTTTAGTAGATACTATCAAACACTTTTACAAAGAAATTGTATTAATGTATGCTCCTACAGCAGAGTATGGAAACTTCATTTCCATACTCACATCAACACTTTGCAATGTCAGTCTTTTTAACTTTTGTCACTCTGGTGACAGTATAGTTACATCTCATTTTGGCTTAATTTGTACTTCCCTAAAGGTTAAAGTTGAACATTTTTGGTACGTTCTTTGGTCCTTGGGGTTTCCTTTTTGTGATGTGTAAAAGTTTATTTCAGATTTTTCTAACCATATATTAAGGATTTTAATTTATATATTCTCATCATATCTTTCATCAAATGTATGTATTAAAAATATCTTCTCCTACTCTGAGGCATTTCACTCCAAATCATATCTTTTGATAAATAGACATTGGTAGCTTTAGCATAGTCAAATTTATTGGACTTTTCATTTTGCAGTATAATTAAGAAATATTTGCCATTCCCAAAATCATTGGTACATTTGCATATATTATTATCTAGAAGTTGTTTTCCTTCTATCTTTCTATCTAAATCTGTTACTGAACTAAGGTTGGGCTACTCACCACATGACCTGACAGGCCAGTAAGTTGAGTGACAAGGTGCTGAGACAAGGAAAGCAAATTTATTCAAGAAAGCCAACTAAACAAGAAGATGGAGGACTAGTGTCCTTAAAAACCATCTTGACATCTCAGCACAGGCAAAGGGCTTTTAAAGACAGTGTGAGTGAGGGGGCTGCACTGTGTGTGAGCAGCTTGGGTACAATTCTTGTATAGGTTATATGACTGTATTTCTTCTGACAATTTTCTATTTTAGTCCAATTTAGCCTTATCTGTGGACTATAATGTAAAGATTTGTCAAGGCATATCCACTTTTCTTAGTATTTCCTGAATTCTAATTTTTGTCTCCATCCCATGAGTTTCTCAAATGCTCTGTTTAACATTTAATATTCTCGTAGTCTCAGTAGACTTTTCCAGATTTAACAGATGCCTCCAAAATTAATATGATCCCAAATGATAGCTTATGTTCCAAGATATTTTTTTTTTCCTGGAACTCATCCAGTGGTATTTCACTTTAATTTTGTTTTATTTTCTTATACTTTTTTTTTTTTTTTTTTTGGTTTAGTTGTTCTCATCAGGAGGATTAGGCCAATTTCTACAGTAAGCTATTACCAGAAGCATCTGTCTTGGTTTGTTAAGGAAATTAGTTAATATGAATACATGTTCTTCAGTGTTGAACCCAAGTGATTTAGCTCATCAAAACCAGTAAATTGCCTTTGCAACAACTAAACATTTTTATTTAGAATTATTTCTGATTTTTTCCTGACAACACCAAAATCCCAGTCTATAACTAATTAATAAGGCAATGAATCAGACATAAATAAACTATTTTATAATCTTTACCAAGAAGTGCTAGAAAAATACCCTTAACTTGGAAAAAAAAAAAAGTAAAGTTGTTTTATAGTTGCTGAGTTATTTAAAGTATTTAACTCATGATTATGTTTTTGTAAAATATATTTTTTTTGACAAATTTTTATTTTCAATATTGAACAGATAAACTAAAAATATACTAAGGATATCTAGAAGGTGAGTAGAAAATATCATAGAACTTGATAGTTCTGTGTGCACTTTTATGTGTATTTATGTAGTTTTTTGTTTTTGTTTTCATTTTTTTATGAGAAGCATATCAGCTCTCACTCCCTCTTGAGAGAACACCAGAATCACAACTAACTGCTGAACAATCATCGACAGGAAGACACCGGAACTCACCAAAAAAGATATCACATATCCAAAGACAAAGCAGAAGCCACAATGAGATAGTAAGAAGGGTACAATCACAATAAAATCAAATCCCATAACTGCTGGGTGGGTGACTCACAAACTGGAAAACACTTATACCACAGAAGTCCACTCACTGGAGTGAAAGTTCTGAGCCCCATGTCAGGCTTCTGAACCTGGGGGTCCGGCAAAGGAAGGAGGAATTCCTAGAGAATCAGACTTTGAAGGCTAGTGGGATTTGATTGTTGGACTTTGACAGGACTGGGGGAAACAGAGACTCCACTCTTGGAGGGCACACACAAAATAGTGTGCACATCAGGACACAGGGGAGGGAGCAGTCACCCCATAGGAGACTGAACCAGACCTACCTGCTAGTGTAGGAGGATCTCCTGCAGAGGCAGGGGGTGACTGTGTCTCACCGTGAGGACAAGGACACTGGCAGGAGAAGTTCTGGGAAGTACTCCTTAGCGTGAGCCCTCCCAGAGTGCACCATTAGCCCCACCAAAGAGCCTGGGTAGGCTCCAGTGTTGTGTCACCTAAGGCCAAACAACCAACAGAGAGGGAACCCAGCCCCACCAATCAGCAGATAAGTGGATTAAAGTTTTACTGAGCTCTGCCCACCAGAGCAACAGTCAGCTCAACCAACCACCAGTCCCTCCCATCAGGAAACTTGCACAAGCCTCTTAGATAGCCTCATCCACCAGAGGGCAGACTGCAGAAGCAAGAAGAACTACAATCCTGCAGCCTGTGGAACAAAAACCACATTCACAAAAAGGTAGACAAGATAAAAAGGCAGAGGGCTATATACCAGATGAAGGAACAAGATAAAACCCCAGAAAAACAACTAAATGAAGTGGAGATAGGCAACCTTCCAGAAAAACATATCAGAATAAAGATAGTGAAGATGAACCAGGACCTCGGAAAAAGAATAGAGGCAAAGATTGAGAGGATGTAAGAAATGTTTAACAAAGACCTAGAAGAATTAAAGAACAAACAAACAGAGATGAATAATGCAATAACTGAAATGAAAAATACCCTAGAAGGAATCAACAACAGAATAACTGAGGCAGAAGAACAGATAAGTGACCTGGAAGACAGAATGGTGGAACTCACAGCCGCAGAACAGAAAAAGAAAAAAGAATGAAAAGAAATGAAGACAGCCTAAGAGACCTCTGGGACAAGATTAAATGCTACAACATTCACATTAAGAGGGTCTCAGAAAGAGAAGAGAGAGAGAAAGGGCCCAAGAAAATATTTGAAGAGATTATAGTCGAAAACTTCCCTAACATGGGAAAGGAAATAGCCACCCAAGTCCGGGAATCACAGAGAGTCCAATACAGGATAAACCCAAGGAGAAACATGCTTAGACACATAGTAATCAAATTGGCAAAAATTAAAGACAAAGAAAAATTTTTGAAAGCAGCAAGGGAAAAATGACAAATAACATATAAGGGAACTCCCATAAGGTTAACAGCTGATTTCTCAGCAGGAATTCTACAAGCCAGAAGGGAGTGGTATCATATACTCAAAGTGATGAAAGGGAAGAACCTACAACCAAGATTACTCTACCCAGCAAGGATCTCATTCAGAGTCAATGGAGAAATCAAAAGCTTTACAGACAAGCAAAAGCTAAGAGAATTCAGCACCACCAAACCAGCTCTACAACAAATGCTAAAGGAACTTCTCTAAGTGGAAAACACAAGAGAAGAAAAGGACCTACAAAAGCAAATCCAAAACAATTAATAAAATGATGATAGGAACATACATATCGATACATACCTTAAACATGAATGGATTAAATGCTCCAACCAAAAGTCACAGGCTTCCTGAATGGATACAAATACAAGACCCATATATATGCTGTCTACAAGAGACCCAGTTCAGACCTAGGGACACATACAGACTGAAAGTGAGGGGGTGGAAAAAGATATTCCAGGCAAATGGAAAACAAAAGAGAGCTGGAGTAGCAATACTCATAACAGATAAAATAGACTTTAAAATAAAGAATGTTACAAGAGACAAGGAAGGACACTACATAATGATCAAGGGATCAATCCAAGAAGAAGATATAAATATTATAAATATATATGTATACAACATAGGAACACCTCAATACATAAGGCAACTGCTAACAGGTATAAAAGAGGAAATCAACAGTAACACGATAATAGTGGGGGACTTTAACACCTCACTTACACCAATGGAAAGATCATCCAAACAGAAAATTAATGATACACAAGCTTTAAATGACACAAAAGACTAGATACTATTAATTGATATTTACAGGACATTCCATCCAAAAACATCAGATTACACTTTCTTCTCAAGTACGCAGGGAACATTCTCCAGGATAGATCACATATTGGGTCACAAATCAAGCCTCAGTAAATTTAAGAAAAGTGAAATCATATCAAGCATCTTTTCTGCCCACAACGCTATAAGATTAAAAGTCAATTACAGGGGAAAAAACGTAAAAAAAAAAAAAAAAACACATGGAAGCTAAACAATACGGTACTAAATAACAAAGAGATCACTGAAGAAATCAAAGTGGAAATCAAAAAATATCTAGAGACAAATGAAAACACGAAGATACAAAACCTATGGGTTGCAGCAAAATCAGTTCTAGGAGGGAAGTTTATAGCTATACAATCCTACCTCAAGAAACAAGAAAAATCTTAAATGAACAATCTAACCTTACACCTAAAGGAACTACAGAAAGAAGACCAAACAAAACCCAAAGTTAGCAGAAGGGAAGAAATCATGAAGATCAGAGTAGAAATAAATGAAATAGAAACAAAGAAAAAATAGCAATATAAATAAATAGAAATAGCAAGATGAATAAAACTAAAGACTGGTTCTTTGAGAAGATAAACAAAACTGATAAACCTTTAATGAGACTCATCAAGAAAAAGAGGGAAAGGACTCAAATCAATAAAATTAGAAATGAAAAAGGAGAAGTTACAACAGACACTGCAGAAATACAAAGCATCCTGAGACTACTACAACCAACTCTATGTCAATAAAATGGACAACCTGGAAAAAATGGACAAATTCTTAGAAAGGTATAACCTTCAAAGACTGAACCAGGAAGAAATAAAAAATATGAACAGACCAATCACAGCTAATGAAATTGAAACTGTGATTAAAAATCTTCCAACAAACAAAAGCCCAGGACCAGATGGCTGCACAGGTGAATTCTATCAAACATTTAGAGAAGGGCTAACACCCATCCCTCTCAAACTCTTCCAAAAAATTACAGAGGGAGGAACACTCCCAAATACGTTCTGTGAGGCCACCATCACCCTGATACCAAAACCAGACAAAGATATCACAAAAAAAAGAAAATTACAGACCAATAACACTTATGAACATACATGCAAAAATACACAACAAAATATTAGCAAACAGAATCCAAAAACACATTAAAAGGATCATACACCACGATCAAGTGGGATTTGTCCCAGGAATGCAAGGATTCTTTGACATACAAAAATCAATCAATGTGGTACACCATATTTACAAATTGAAGAATAAAAACCATATGCTCAGGGCTTCCCTGGTGGCGGAGTGGTTGAGAATCTGCCTGCCAATGCAGGGGACACGGGTTTTCCCTGGTCTGGGAAGATCCCACATGCCACGGAGCAACTGGGCCTGTGAGCCACAACTACTGAGCCTGCGCGTCTGGAGCCTGTGCTCCACAGCAAGAGAGGCCACAACAGTGAGAGGCTTGTGCACCACAATAAAGAGAGGCCCCCGCTCGCCACAACTAGAGAAAGCCCTCGCACAGAAACAAAGACCCAACACAGCCAAAAATAAATAAATTTATAAAAAACAAAAACTATATGATTACCTCAATAGATGCAGAAAAAGCTTTTGACAAAATTCAACACCTATTTATGATAAAAACTCTCCAGAAAGTGGGCATAGAGGCAACCTAACTCAACATAATAAAGGTCATATATGACAAACCCACAGCAGTCATCATTCTCAATGGTGAAAAACTGAAAGCATTTCCTTTAAGATCAGGAACAAGACAAGGATGTCAGCTCTCACCACTATTATTCAACATAGTTTTGGAAGTCCTAGCCACAGCAATCAGAGAAGAAAAAGAAATGAAAGGAATACAAATAATAAAAGAAGAAGTAAAACTGTCACTGTTTGCAGATGACATGATACTATACATAGTGAATCCTAAAGTTGCCACCAGAAAACTACTAGAGCTAATCAATGAATTTGGTAAAGTTGCAAGATACAAAATTAATGCACAGAAATCTCTTGCATTCCTATACACTAATGATGAAAAATCTGAAAGAGAAATTAAGGAAACACTCCCATTTACCATTGTAACAAAAAGAATAAAAAACCTAGGAATAAACCTACCTAGGGCGACAAAAGACCTCTAGGCAGAAAACTATAAGACACTGATGAAAATAATGAAAGATGGTGCCAACAGATACAGAGATATACCATGTTCTTGGATTGGAAGAATCAATATTGTGAAAATGACTATACTACCCAAAGCAATCTACAGATTCAGTGCAGTCCCTATCAAATTATCAATGGCAATTTTTACACAACTAGAACAAAAAAAATCTTAAAATTTGTATGGAGACACAAAAGACCCTGAATAGCCAAAGCAGTTTTTTTTTTTTTAATATAAATTTATTTCTTTTTATTTCTTTATTTTTTTGGCTGTGTTGGGTCTGTGCGAGGGCTTTCTCTAGTTGCGGCTAGCGGGGGCCACTCTTCATCGTGGTGCATGGACCTCTCATTGTTGTGGCCTCTCTTGTGGCGGAGCAGAGGCTCCAGACGCGCAGGCTCAGTAGTTGTGGCTCAAGGGCCCAGTTGCCCTGTGGCATGTGGGATCTTCCCAGACCAGGGCTCAAACCCGTGTCCCCTGTATTGGCAGGCAGATTCTCAACCACTGCGCCACCAGGGAAACCCCCAAAGCAGTTTTGAGGGAAAAAATCGTAGCTGAAGGAATCAGACTCCCTGACTTCAGACTATACTACAAAGCTACAGTAATCAAGACAATATGGTACTGGCACAAAAACAGAAGCATAAATCAATGGAACAAGATAGAAATCCCAGAGCTAAACCCATGCACCTATGGTCAACTAATCTATGACAAAGAAGGCAAGGATATACAATGGAGAAAAGACAGTCTCTTCAATAAATGGTGCTGGGAATACAGGATAGCCACATGCAAAAGAATGAAATTAGAACACTCCTTAACACCATATACAAAAATAAACTCAAAATGGATTAGAGACCTAAATGTAAGACTGAACACTTTAAAACTCTTAGAGGAAATCATAGGAAGAACACTCTTTGACATAAATCACAGCATGATCTTTTTTGATCCAACTCCTGGAGTAATTGAAATAAAAATAAACAAATGGGACCTAATGAAACGTAAAAGCTTTTGCACAACAAAGGAAACCATAAACAAGACAAAAAGACAACCCTCAGAATGGGAGAGAATATTTGCAAATGAATCAATGACAAAGGATTAATCTCCAAAATATATAAACAGCTCATGCAGCTCAATATTAATAAAACAAAAAACCCAATCCAAAAATGGGCAGAAGACGTAAATAAACATTTCTCCAAAGAAGACATACAGATCGCCAAGAAGAACATGAAAAGCTGCTCAACATCACTATTAGATAAATGCAAATCAAAACTACAATGAGGTATCACCTCACACCAGTTAGAATGAGCATCATCAGAAAATCTACAAACAACAAATGCTGGAGAGGGTGTGCAGAAAAGGGAGTCCTCTTGCACTGTTGGTGGGAATGTAAATTGATACAGCTACTATGGAGAACAGTATGGAGGTTCCTTAAAAAAACTAAAAATAGAATTACCATATGACCCAGCAATCCCACTACTGGGCGTATACCCAGAGAAAACCATAATTCAAAAAGACACATGCACCCCAATGTTCATTGCAGCACTATTTACAGTAGCCAGGTCATGAAATCAACCTAAATGCCCATTGACAGATGAATGGATAAAGAAGATGTGGTACATATATACAATGGAATATTACTCAGCCATAAAAGGAATGAAATTGGGTCATTTGCAGAGACGTGGATGGATCTAGAGACTGTCATACTGAGTGAAGTAAGTCAGAAAGAGAAAAACAAATAACGCATATTAACTCATATATGTGGAACCTAGAAAAATGGTACAGATGAACTGGTTTGCAGGGCAGAAATTGAGACACAGATGTAGAGAACAAACGTATGAACACCAAGGTGGGAAAGCAGTGGGGGTTGGGGTGGTGGTGTGATGAATTGATTGGGATTGACATGTATACACTGGTGTGTGTAAAATGGATGACTAATAAGAAGCTGCTGTATAAAAAAATAAATAAAATAAATTTCAAAAATTCCAAACAAAAAACCAACAATAAGGCTTTGAATACATTTCAGGGAAGATGAAAGCACCAAAATAGGAAATATTCAAATCTGTCTAACTATTTGAAATGGTAATTATTTCACCTTCTAATTATGAAAAATAAGCACTATTTAAAAAAAATAACTTAGAAATCTTAGTATATGTTGTGGTAATCAGAATGCAATGCAATGTGTTACTTTTACTGTCTCACAGACACTGCAGCATCTGATAGAGAATTTGCAAGACCAAAAATTAATTGAAATCCAGCAAAATTTAAAGACAATCCAAAAATCTTAATGCAAATCCAAGCCACATTTGTTTATTGTTTGTTTGTGTGTATTTTTAAAATTTATCCATACATTCATTCTATAATGTTGTAATATGAAAACATGCTCAGTATACGTCCTTTGTGGTATCTGGAGTTCTTTCTCTTTAAGTTCACTAAGATACACTGAGGTTATTATTATGCTGTTTATTTTTTAGTTTTTCACAGAATCATCTGTATAGGAATTTATATAGCAAGCATACTGATTTATCTCAGTGTTCTCTCCTCTGCCATAGTTTGCCTGGAAACCTCACAATGTAATGGAAGGGTATTCATTTCTCAGTTCACATCTTGAATTTGACTCTGTGACTGTGGGAATTTCTTAAGTTTTATGTTTCTTGGGAATTATTTTCAGATAGGGTGTTGTAAGGTTAAGCATGTTGGTAGATATTGAAAAAAAAAAGTTAATTCTCTCTGCCTCTCCCTGCTCCCAGAAACAATTCCTATTCTAAAGTGGACGACCAATCACTATATTCTATAATTACCATTTTCTAATCATTTTCTATAGTTCTTGTTACCCACAAAATTTGAAATCTTCCAAAAGGTAAACACGGTATTACAAAAGAGAACACATAGTGTCAGAAAGATTTTTAAAAAAAGAAAAGAATCTTCCCTCTGATACTTCTTAACTAAATAACCTTGGACAACTTACTTTATATTACTCCTATGTTTCTCATGGTTAAAATGGGGTTAAAAATGTCCATCTAATGGGCTGGCTAAAAGGATTAAATGAGACACTGTGAAGAATCTTCAGCCAAGTTCCCGGTAGAGTTTATGAGTTCCATGAGTCCTTCTTTTCTGCCTTTCTCTCTTGACAACAGGTTTTATATCTTTTCCTTAAATATTTTATTCCTCACTGCACTTATGTCTAGCATGAATTGGATTCATGTTTGATCAGGAGTACTTGGTATTTCAAATACAAACTGATAGTCAATGGGCTCCTTCCCTGAAGTTTTCCTCATCTTTTTTCCACAAATATATTTTGAGTACCTGTTGCACACCAGACACAACCCTGGATACTTAGAGCAGAGTAAAGAATAAGCAAACAATAAAGATACTTCTCTGCTAGAATTTGAAGGTCATCATGATTAAACAGACAAAATAAAAACAAACAATAAAATCATGGACATAAGGACAGCAGTGAACAGCCTTTACATAGTTATGTTATACTCCTTCTTCCTACCCACAACCCAGTAGGTATCTTATCCTTGAGAGGGTGATTTTTTCCTTTGGGGTACAGAAGCAGAAAACACCTGGTGTCTTTGGGACATGATTAGTAGAAGCGTGGAGGGGAGAAAAACTCCTCAGCATAGTATATAAGACCCTTCCTCTATGACATTTTTATACATCCTGTATCATCTTAGTATCACCCACACTTCAGATGCATCCTGAGATCCATTTATATGAACTACTCAATATTTTTATTTTGTGTGTATGTCTGCACATGTGCATATGGGTTATGAGGTGCAGACTAAACACTCATTTTAACCACATAGAAACAATGTGAATTTAAAATACCATGAATTTCATATGGAATCTCAAAGGACCCCAGATGGCCAAAATAATCTTTAAAAAGATAAATGAAGCTGAAGGACTCACACTTGATGATTTCAAAACGTACTTTGAAGCTATAGGATTCAAAACAATGTAGTACTGGTGTAAATACTGACATAGACAAATGGAATAGAATGGAGAGCCCAGAAATAAACCTTCACATATGGTTAAATGATTTTTGACAAGGATGTCAAGATCATTCAATGGGGAGAAGACAGTCTTTTTTACAAATGTTGATAAAACTGGATAATCACATGCAAATAAAAGATGTTGGATTCTTATACAACCTATACAAACATATACAACATATACAAAAAGTAACTCAAAATACATCAATAGATAACTAATGAGGAGCTACTGTATAGTACAGGGCACTCTATTCAATGCTCTGTGGTGACCTAAATAGGAAGGAAATCCAAAAAAGAAGAGATATATGCATATTATAGTGGATTCACTTTGCTGTACATTAGAAACTTAACACAACATTGTAAAGCAACTATACTCCAATAAAAATTACAAAAAAGAAAGATCACATAAAACTGAAGAAAATAAAAAAGTTATATTAAAAAAAGAAAATAAACTGTAACTGTGAGAAAAAAAAAAAAAACTAAATGTAAGGCCAAAATTATACAATTCCTAAAGCAAAATCAGGGGGAAAAGCTTCACAAATTTGTGTTTGGAAATGATTTCTTGGATATGAGAAAAAGGTACAGACAACAAAAGAAAAAAATAGACAAATTGGATTTTATGAAATTTAAGAACTTTGTGCATCAAAAGACAATATCAACAGAGCAAAGAAGCAACTCACAGCATGAGAGAAAATATGTGTATGTCATATATATGATAAGGGATTAATATCCAGAATATATAGAGAACTCCTAAAACTTAAGAATGAAAACAACAACAGCAACAGCAACAAACTAAATTTAAAAATGGGTGAAGGACTTGAATAGGCATTTCTTCAAAGAAAATATACAAATAGCCAATAAGCACGTAAAAATGTGTTCAACCTCACTAATCATTAGAGAATTGCAAATCAATACTATAACGAGATAGTACTTCATACTGATTAGGATGGCTACTGTCAAAAAAATATAGAAAATAGCAAGTAATGGTGAGGATGTGGAGAAATTGGAACTTTTGTGCACTGTTGATGGGAATATAAAATAGTAAACTGCTGAGCCTGCGCGTCTGGAGCCTGTGCTCCGCAACAAGAGAGGCCGCGAGAGTGAGAGGCCCGCGCACCGCGATGAGGAGTGGCCCCTGCTTGCCGCAACTAGAGAAAAGCCCTCGCATAGAGACGAGGACCCAACACAGCCAAAAATAAATATAAATAAAAAATAAATTTAAAATAGTAAAGCTGTGATGGAAAACCATATAGTGGTTCCTCAAAAAATTAAAAATAGAATTACCATATGAACCAGCAATTCCACTTCTTGGTATATATCCAAAAGAACTGAAAGCAGAATCTTAAAGAAATATTTCCATGTTTATAGCAGCATTATTCACAATAGCTAAAACGTGGAAGCAACCTAACTGTCTATCAATAGATGAATGGATAAACAAAAGGTGGTATATACATACAATAAAATACCATTCAGTCTTAAAAAGGAAGTACATTATTGTATATGCTGCTACATGGATGGTCCTTCAAGGCATTATGCTGAGTAAAATAAGCCAATCCAAGGACAAATACCTTATGATGCTACTTATATGAGGTACTTAAAGTAATCATATCATAGTGACAGAGAGTAGAATGGAGGTGGCCAAGGACTGGGGAAAGGGAGAATTGGGAGTTATTATTTAATGGGTATAGAGTTTCAATTTTACAAGATGAAAAGAATTATGGAGGTGGATGTTGGTGATGGTTGCATTAGGAACCTTCAGAATGTATTTAATACCACTGAACTCCACACTTAAAAATCATTAAGATGATAAATTTTATGTTATGTATATTTTACCAAAATTAAAAAAAATAAAGGGGGAAATACCAGGAATCTGACTGACTGATTCACTTTTCTATATGCTGTATTGAAATTTGGACCCATAATAGAAGAATCATATATGAACAAAATGTAAGTTATGCCCATGTTGGTCTCTGGGAACTTTCTACTTAGCCCAACATAGTTATCTCTGATTAATTTAAAAAATACTCACATGGATTGTATTTCAAAGAGAGTGAGGGAGCATTCTTCTCTGAAAGTTTATGTTAATGAAGTAGTTATTGTGCAATGGATTTCTTCTGAATCCAAAGAAAAACAATACCTATTATTCTATATTTGAGTCAAAACTCATATTACTGTGTTCTTTATTCAGCTTTCATTATGAATACTTGCTAAAAATTTTTGGTTGATCCTCCTCATAATGTATTAAGATAGTTTCATCTCTGTCAGTTCCTGAAATGTGATATTGTATCCTGAAAATTCCATGTGCATGTCAGTTAAGAAGTTATTGCAAACACAGTTAAAACTAATTACAGGTGGTGGTGGTGTTGCTGCTGTTGTTATACAACTGTATTTGTATATAATAGGATCCTTTGAAGAGTATTTTGTGATAGAAGAATAGTATTATAATCAACATTTTGTAAATCAGGTATTTAGCTAAAGTGGGGTAGCTATTTTGTGCCAGAATTGAGATTAAGTCTTCTAACCTTTCACCTGGTTTTCTTTATAGCTCTTGGCCTCCACTCTTTTTCTTCCCCAGTCTCAGAATCAAAGAATGTAAGTGTCTCTTTCATCATATTCTTCCCTAGAAAGTTTTGAGTAAAAACATACATATAAAAAGTTCCCAAAATGTAGTTTTTTCTTCAATCCTTTCAAAAATTAAGATTGTGGGTGTAGTCTATTTTCTATTCTTGTATTTTCTTTCTCATCTTTGGAAAGTTTCTGTGACTTTTCCTTTCTAGTTCTCAACTACTTTGTCTAATGTTTTATCCACTTTAAAAGGAAAAATAAATGCCACTTTATGTGGTGATTAAAGAAAAAAAACTCTCTAATTTTCCCTCTGGACAGGGAAGATAATGGCTTTGAACAGATTCTCAGATCTTTGTAAAAGGATGCAATATCTTCACTCTGCCCTCATCTTATACCAGTTCTTCCCTCTGATTCTTTAGGCACCCAATCTTTACTTCCACCTTTTCTTTGCTTGATTTGTGGGACTTTTGGAGAAGTGAAAAAATTCAGGATACTCGTTTCCTGCTCAGGTATTCTGGCAGTGCTTAAGTAATCTTATATACTTTGGAAAGGCAAACAAACAAATCACTTAGAAACACAACCTTTTATCAGGCCTTCCATTATTAGAGCAGTTTTTGCTTTTCCAACTTCCCAATCATTTTCTGATGACTCAGCACAGGTTACTTTTGAACTCTGGTGTCTGAAATACCATACACATATTCATACCCTTGAGGTAAAATGGGCCTCTGGAGAAGGACTGAACCTTTTCTTCACCTTGAAGGAGACATGACTTTCTTGGCCTAGGTAGCAGCAAACCTGCTCCTTTCTCCCTGCATATTGAGTCTGCTTTTTGTTGTGTCCATTCTTCACCTGGAGTATTTCTAGACAGTATCCCTGCAGCCTCCCGCTCTGAGGTGAGTCACATGCAGATTTCCCAAGAGATAAGGCAGTGGGTGAAAACTTAATGTAAAATAAATATATCCTAATAAATATAGAACTTCCAATGATTAATCTCCATTTCAGAGGTTTCATATTCTCTCAGCATTTATTTGAGTAGATGCTCCTTTATGAATAGGACATCCTAAGACCCAACACACTAAAGATATTAAGCCAATGGGAAAGTCAGTGGAACATTTTGTATTTGACCTCAGGTTCATTTTGCACAAAAGTCTCATTTCTTTCTGCACTGCTACATAGCCGTGATCACATAGGGAGAAAAGAAAAAGAAAAAGAAAAAGTATGTTGAAACATGGACACATTGTTAAGCTAAATCATCTCTAGTTAATACAAGAAAAATATAGATTTCAAACCCAAGTTTTGCCATTACTACCTCTGTCTTCTCTGTCAAATTCTGTACCCTCTAGGGAACTCAAGTTTTTTCAGCTGTAAAATGGGTCTATTAAAGCCTTCCTGAAAGAGCCATCTTGATGGTAAAATGTGAAGAAAGCATATTTATGACCTGGAAGTTGCTATGAGGCCTAAACTAATTCTTTGAGATGCAAGTAATTTATCTTAAAATAGAAAGAGGAGGACCTTCAAGATGGTGGAGGAGTAAGATGTGGAGCTCACCTTCTCCCCACAGATACATCAAAAATACATGTAAATGTGGAACAGCTCCCACAGAACATCTACTGAACTCTGGCAGAAGACCTCAGACTTCCAAAAATGTAAGAAAATCTCCACATAACTGTGTAGGGCAAAAGAAAAAACAAAAATAGAGACAAAGGAATCAGGATGGGACCTGTGCCTCTGGGAGGGAGCTGTGAAGGAGGAAAAGTTTCCACACACTAGGAAGCCCCTTCACTGGCAGGGATGGGGTGTCAGGGGGCAACTTTGGCACCTCAGAGGAGAGCACAGCAACAGGGATACAGTGGGCAAAGCAGAGAGATTCCTGCATGATGATTGGTGTTGACCACCACTCCCCAGCCTGAGACACTTGCCTGCCCACCAAGCCTGGTGGGGGTTGGGAGGTGAGACTCGGGCTTTGTAAGTCAGACCCCAGAGAGAGGACTGGGGTTGGCTGCATGAAGATAGGTTGAGATGGCTAGTGCACCACAGATGAGGGAGTCTGGGAAAAAACCTGGGCCCTCCAGAGAGGCAAGAGACCATTGTTGGGGATGCGCAAGAAGAGGGGCAGGCCCGGCATAGGAGCTTCTTTCTCTGTGCACTCACAGGCAGCAGGACACCACCTACACAAGCTCCAGGGGTAGGAGCAAGCTGCAGCTGCTATCTCAGACCCCAGAGTCTAATGTGACCACTATCACTGCCTCTGCTGTCACCAAGGGTCCTGTGAGCAAGGGAAGGTCATCACTGCCCACATCTTCCTGGGAGATTGTGCAGCATGCCACTGCTGAAGGTCCCATGATTTGGGACCAACTTCTCCAGGAGAGTGTGTGGCACACCTCAGGCTGTTGAAAATTCCTGCCAGCCTCTGTCACCACAGGCACTCCCTGCACATCCCAGTTGTGGCTGCCATATCCCTCCCTCTCCCCGGCCTGAGTGAGCAAGTGAGTCCAAATCAGCCACTGCTTTCACCCCCTCTTGACTGGGTGGGAAACAGACGCTGGAGGGAGGCTCACATGCAGAGGCGGTGCCAAAATCAAAGCTGAGTCCCAAGGGCCATGGGACCAAAGAAGAGGAACAGAAATCTCTCCATGTAGCTGCAGGAGCAGTGGATTAAGTCCCCATAATCAGCTTGGTAAACCCTGCATCTGTGGAAAAACTGAATAGACAACCAGTGTCCCCACAATATAAGCTGCAGACTTTGGGGGCAAGTACACGCAGGAGTTGGGCCAGATTGGAGTTTGAACTGCACCCACAGTACCCACAGCAGGTCCAGAGACCTACCTCGAGGTATTAGAGGGCCTCCTGGGGAGGCAGGGTCTCCTGTGTTGGCTGTGGCTCAATATGGGGCAAGGACACTGAAAGCAGAGGCCCCAGGAAAATATTATTATTATTACTATTATTTTTTTGTTTCATTTTGTTCTGTTGTTCTTTTTTATTATTCTTTTATTTATTTTTATTATTGATTTATTTTTCTTTTCATTTTTATGCTTTTATTTTTAATATATTTTTTAGTTTTTTCTCCATTTTTACTTTTTCCTTTATATTGTGTTTTTCCTTGTTTTTGTTTTTCCTTTGCTTTGCTTTGTTTTTATCTTTTTTAAAATATATTTTCTATTTTTGTTTTTTTTGTTGTTTTGTGTTTTTTCCTTTTGTTCCCATCTTTCTTTTGTTTTTATGCTTTTTTTGATCATTTTTGTGTGTTTGTTTTATGTTTTCTTTCCCGGTTTTTTAGTTTGATTTCTACTTTTGATTTGTTTTTTGTTTTTGTTAGTTTAGTTTTTATAGTTTGTTTTCCTTTTGGGGTTGGTTTTTGTTTTTTCTCTTCTGTTTTTGTGTCTGTGTGTGTGTTTCTTTGTGTGCTTTTCTCTTTTTCATTTTGCATTTACCATTTGTCTTGGGGTTTTGTTTGTCTGTTCATTTTCTTTCTTTCTTTCTTTCTTTTTTTTTCTTTCTTTCTTTTCTTCCATACCGTGTGGCTTGCAAGGTCTCATTGTTCTGGTCAGGGCTCGAGCCTGAGCCTCTGAAGTGGGAGATCCAAGTCCAGAATGCTGGACCACCAGAGAACTCCAAGCCCCAAGTAATATTAATTGGTGAGAGCTCTTCCAGAGGTCTCCATCTCAACACCAATACCCGGGTCCACCCAATGGACAGCAACCTCCAGTGCTGGGTGCCTCATGCCAAACAACTAGCAGGACAGGAACACAACCCCACCCATTAACAGACAGGCTGCCAAGAGTCATACTAAGCTCACAGACATTCCCAAACACACCACCTGGTGCAGCCCTGCCCATCAGAGGGACAAGATCCAGCTCCACCCACCAGAATGCAGGCACCAGTCTCCCTAACCAGGAAGCTGACACAAACCACTGGACCAACCTCACCTACTGGGGAAGACACTGAAGCAAGAGGAACTGTGACCCTCAGCCTGTGGAAAGGAGACTCCAAACACATTAAGTTAAACAAAATTAGAAGACAGAGAAATATACTGCTGACCAAGGAGCAAATTAAAAACCCACAAAACCAAACAAATGAAGAGGAAATAGGTAGTCTACCTAAAAAGAATTCAGAGTAATGATTGTAAAGTTGATCCAAAATCTGGGAAACAGAATGGTGAAAATACAAGAAATGGTTAACAAGGACCTAGAAGAACTAAAGAACAAACAAACAGAGGTGAACAGCACAATAACTGAAGTTAAAAATACTCTAAAAAGAATCAATAGCACAAAAAATGAAACAGAACGAATAAGTGAGCTGGAAGATAGAATGGTGGAAATAACTGCCATGGAGTGGAAAAAAGATAAAAGCATGAAAAGAATCGAGGACAGTCTCAGAGACCTCTGGGACAACATTAAATGTACCAACATCCGAATTATATGGGTCCCTGAAGTAGAAGAGAAAGAAAAATGGTCTGAGAAAATATTTGAAGAAATTATAGTCAAAAAATTCCCTAACAGAGAAAAGGAAATAGTCAATCAAGTCTAGAAAGCACAGAGAGTCCCATACAGGATAAACCCAAGGAGAAACATGCCAAGACACACATTAATCAAACTATCAAAAATTAAATACAAAGAAAAAGTATTAAAAGCAGCAAGGGAAAAGCAACACATAACATACAAGGGAATCCCCATAAGGTGAACAGCTGATTTTTCAGCAGAAATGTGACAGGCCACAAGAGAGTGGCAGGACATATTTAAAGTGATGAAAGGGAAAAACCTGCAACCAAGATTACTCTACCCAGCAAGGATGTCATTCAGATTCGACAGAGAAATCAAAAACTTTACAGACAAGCAAAAGCTAAGAGACTTCAGCACCACCAAACCAGCTCTAGAACAAATGCTAAAGGAACTTCTCTAGGCAGGAAACACAAGAGAAAGAAAAGACCTACAAAAACAAACCCAAAACAATTAAGAAAATGGTAATAGGAACATACACATTGAAAATTACCTTAAATGTAAATGGATTAAATGCTCCAACCAAAAGACATAGACTGGTTGAATGGATACAAAAACAAGACCCATATATATGCTGGCTACAAGAAACCGACTTCAGACCTAGGGACACATACAGCCTGAACGTGAGAGGATGGAAAAAGATATTCCATGCAAATGGAAATCAAAAGAAAGCTGGAGTAGCAATACTCATATTGGATACAGTAGACTTTAAAATAAAGACTATCACAAGAGACAAGGAAGGAAACTACATAATGATCAAGGCATCAAACCAAGAAGAAAATATAGCAATTATAAATGTATATGCACTCAACATAGGAGCACCTCAATATATAAGGCAATGCTAACAGCCATAAAAGGGGAAATCGACAGTAACACAATAATAGTGGGGGACTTTAACTCCCCACTTATGCCAACGGATAGATCATACAGACAGAAAATTAATAAGGAAACACAAGCTTCAAATGACACAATAGAACAGATAGATTTAAGTGATATTTATAGGACATTCCATCCAAAAACAGTAGATTACACTTTCTTCTCAAGTGTGCACGGAACATTCTCCAGGATAGATCACATCTTGGGTCACAAATCAAGCCTCAGTAAATTTAAGAAAATTGAAATTGCATCAGGTATCTTTTCCTACCACAACACTATGAGATTAGAAATAATTACAAGAAAAAAACTATAAAAACACAAACACATGGAAGTTAAACCATATGCTACTAAATAACCAAGAGGTCACTGAAGAAATCAAGGAGAAATCCAAACATACCTAGAGATAAATGACAACAAAAATACGATGATTCAAAACCTATGAGGCACAGCAAAAGCAGTTCTAGGAGGAAAGTTTATAGCTATACAATCCTACATCAAGAAACAAGAAAAATCTCAAATAAACAATCTAACCTTACACTTAAAGGGACTAGAGAAGGAAGAACAAAAAAACCCAAAGTTAGTAGAAGGAAAGAAATCTTAAAGATCAGAGCAGAAATAAATGAAACAGAAACAATAGCAAAGATCAATTAAAGTAAAAGCTGGTTCTTTGAGAAGATAAACAAAATTGATAAACCTTTAGCCAGACTCATCAGAAAAAAGAGGGAGAGGACTGAAATCAATAAAATTAAAAATGAAAAGGGAGAAGTTACAATGGACACAGCAGAAATACAAAGGATCCTAAGAGACTACTACAAGCAACTATATGCCAATAAAATGGACACCTGGAAGAAATGGACAAATTCTTAGAAAGGTATAACCTTCCAAGACTGAACCAGGAAGAAATAAAAAATATAAACAGACCAATCACATGTATTGAAATTGAAACTGTGATTAAAAATCTTCCAACAAATGAAAGCCCAGGACCAGATGGCTTCACAGGCGAATTCTATCAAACATTTAGAGAAGGGCTAACACCCATCCCTCTCAAACTCTTCCAAAAAATTGCAGGGGAAGGAACACAACCAAGCTCATTCTCTGAGGCCACTATCACCCTGATACCAAAACCAGGCAAAGATATCACACACACACAAAATTACAGGTCAATATCACAGATGAACATAGATGCAAAAATCCTCAACAAAATACTAGCAAACAAAATCCAGCAACACATTAAAAAGGATCATACACCATGATCAAGTGGGATTTATCCCAGGGATGCAAGGATTTTTCAATATATGCAAATCAATCAATGTGATACACCATATTAGCAAATTGAAGAATAAAAACAATATGATCACTTTAATAGATACAGAAAAAGCTTTTAATAAATTCAACACCCATTTATGATCAAAACTCTCCAGAAATTGGGCATAGAGGGAAACCACCTCAACATAATAAAGGCCACATTTCCACTAAGATCAGGAACAAGACAAGTATGTCCACTCTCGCCACTCTCATTCAACATAGTTTTGGAAGTCCTAGCAAGCAGAGAAGAAAAAGAAATAAAGGATTCCAAATTGGAAAAGAAGAAGTAAAACTGTCACTGTTTGCAGATGACATTGTACTATACATAGAAAATCCTAAAGATGCTACCAGAAAACTGCTAGAGCTCATCAATGAATCTGGTAAATTTGGAGGATACAAAACTAATGCACAGAAATATCTTTCATTCCTATACACTAACAATGAAAGATCAGAAAGAGAAATTAAGGAAACAATCCCATTTACCATCACAAAAAAAGAATAAAATACCTAGGAATAAACCTACCTAAGCAGGCAAAAGACCTGTATGCCGAAAACTACAAGATACTGATGAAAAAAATCAAAGAAATCAAAGATGACACAAACACAAACAACACAAACAGAGATATAACATGTTCTTTGATCCGAAGAATCAATATTGTGAAAACGATTATACTACCCAAAGCAATCTACAGATTCAATGCAATCCCTTTCAAATTACTGATGGCATTTTTCACAGAATTAGATCAAAAACTTTTATGATTTTTATGGAAACACAAAAGACCCTGAATAGCCAAAGTAATCTTCAGAAAGAAAAATGGAGCTGGGAGAATTAGGTTCAGTGAATTCAGACTATACTACAAAGCTACAGTAATCAAGACAGTATGGTACTGGCTCAAAAACAGAAATATAGATCAATGGAACATGATAGAAGGCCCAGATATAAACCAATGCACCTATGGTCATTAATCTATGGCAAAGGAGGCAAGAATATACAATGGAGAAAAGACAGCCTCTTCAGTAAGTGGTGCTGGGAAAACTGGGCAGCTACACCTAAAAGAATGAAATTAGAACCCTTCCTAACACCATACACAAAAATAAACTCAAAATGTATTAAGATCTAAATGTAAGGCTAGACACTATAACACTCTTAGAGGAAAACATAGGAAGAACACTCTCTGACACAAATCACAGCAAGATCTTTTTTGACCCACCTCCTAGAGTAATGGAAATAAAAATCAAAATAAACAAGTGGGACCTAATGAAACTTGAAAGCTTTTGCACAGCAAAGGAGACCATAAACAAGACAAAAAGACAACCTTCATAATGGGAGAAAATATTTGCAAACAAAGCAATAGACAAAGGATTAATCTCCAAAATATACAAGCAGCTCATGCAGCTCAATATCAAGAAAACAAACAGCCTAATCAAAAAAGGGGCAGAAGATCTAAATTGACGTTTCTCCAAAGACGACATACAGATAGCCAATAGGCACATGAAAAGATGCTCAACATCATTAATTATTAGAGAAATGCAGATCAAAACTACAATAAGGTATCACTTCACATCAGTTGGAATAGCCATCTTCAAAAAACTTACAAACAGTAAATTCTGTAGAGGGTGTGGAGAAAAGGGAACACTCATACACTGTTGGTGAGAATATCAATTGATACAGCCACGATGGAGAACAGTATGGAGATTCCCTCAAATCCTAAAAGCAGAATTACCAAATGACCCAGCAATCCCACTGCTGGGCATCTACCGTTAACTCAAAAAGACACATGCCCCCAGTGTTCATTGCAGCACTATTTACAATAGCCAGGTCATGGAAGCAACTAAATGGCCATCAACAGACAAATGGATAGAGAAGATGTGGTACATATATACAATGGAATATTACTTAGCCATAAAATGGAACGAAATTGGGTCATTTGTAGAGACGTGGATGGACCTAGATTCTGTCATACAGAGTGAAGTAAGTCAGAAAGAGAAAAACAAACATCATATATTAATGCATATGTGTGGAATCTAGAAAAATGGTACAGATGCACCTGTTTTTTAAGGCAGAAATAGAGACACAGATGTAGAGAACAAACGTATGGACACCAAGGGGGGAAAGGGTGTGTGTGATGAATTGGGAGATTGGGATTGACATATACACTAATTGACATACACTAGATTGGGATTGACATATACACTAATTGACATACACTAATATGTATAAAATAGATAACTAATGAGAATCTGCTGTGTAACACCAGGAACTCTACTCATTGCTCTGTGGTGACCTAAATGGGAAGGAAATCCAAAAAAGAAGGGATATATGTATACATATAGCTGATTCACTTCATTGTATAGCAGAAACTAACACAACATTGTAAAGCAACTATACCCCAATTAAACAAACAAACAAACAAACAAGCAAATCTGAAAGAATTTCCAGTAACTATTTGCATGGTACCATCCAGCTTAGACTCCATGATTCTGTCTTGAATATGAATCTGAATGGTTGATCCCTTTACTGTTGTCTGATTCTCTCTGCTTAATTCATCTTAATCCAGAGAAAGTTGCATTGTGGTGGCATGAGCGAGTGCATACTCAGCCCTTCAGGACAAAATACAGCCAGAAAACAATGACATGCCCCTGTGGCTTGGCTCCTAACAAATCTGAGAGATGTGCAGTGTCAAGAAGCACTATCTGTCCACCTTCCATACCAATGCCAGCCAGCAGCAGGACTAGGAGGACATGAGGACTCCATGGCCACTCTGTGCCATGCAAGTACATGCGGTCAGTACTCTGAGAGGCCCACTGCCTGGGTTCATGTCCTCTGTGGCCACTTTTTAGTGGTATGGCTTTGGGAAAGTGACTTCTGCATGCAATTGTCCCATCCATACAATGAAACAATAATCGTTTCAATCTCACAGGGTTTGGGCAAAGATTAAGTGAACTAATAATTATAGGGCACTTAGAAAAATCTCAGGCAAATAGTAGACATTAGATATTTCTCATTTGATTCTCAAAACAATACTAGAGGATAGGTATTGCAATAGGAAAACTGAGGATCCGAGAGGTAAAATATTATTTCCAAGATTACACCTTTAGTAAGAGGTACATATAGCATTCAAGCACTGGTGGTCTGCCTTTAAAGCCTTGGGTATATCCACTTTATCATAACACCATTTGGGTTCAATAAGATGACTCTGTATATGCAGCTATATGCTTGGAAAAAGCCAATCTACAGGGCCCAGGCATCCCACTTTGAAAATCCTTTAGAGTAAAATGTCAAAAATAAGGAATATGTCCACTAAAACCCAGACATAGGTGAGAGACAGCAACCCTTAGGGCAGAGCAAAGCCACAGAAAATAGTGTCTTAACAAGTTTTCTAACTATCAGGGAGCAGAATAATATAAACACTTAACTGCTAATGGCAAGGATTATGAAATCAATGGAGTATTTCATGGGATTCAGTGTCATGCATACAAAATGAGAGTAATGTTTTCTCCACTTTTCAAAGTGAGCTAGAAATGAAACTGCACATTGTTTCATAATTAAAGACTTTTAGGACCACTGAAAAATTTAGTGCTCATTCCTGAGTTATGTTAGTGTATTACCTGATGTGTGTGAAAGACAGTTTTAGCTGTAGTAAATCATCAAGTAATAACAATTTAATAACTTTTTTGATGGGTGAGGTCTCCAAATTAAACAAATACCCACACTGAATTAAAAATCTTCTCAGAGAAAATGTTTTAGCTAACTAGCTAATATTAGGTAGGAAGGGATATGACCTAACATGGACTGAGCATTTACTCAACATTCCAGGCTCTGCTGTAGGTATTTTAGATATAATACTTTACATAATTCCCACAATAGCCCAATAAGGGCAAATTTATTAACTTTGGTTTGAGAATTTTGAGATTTGAGAAACTAAGAGCCAGAACTAGGATTGAAAAAGAAGTCCACACATAGTTATCCTTCCTACTCCCTTTGTTTTCTCTCACCTTCTCTCTTCCCCCCCTCCACCTCTCCTTTCTTCTTCTTTTTTTCTTTTCCTTTCCACCTTCTTCCATTAATTTAACCAACATTCACTGGACATCTGTTATATAATAAGTCCTGAGTTAGTTTCTGGGAATTGAATGGTGGAGTTGAAACATTCCTGGATTCTTCCAGTGGAGGTGACTCTAAAGTTGAGGAGAACATAAATCGAATGACTGCATCCACAAATGTAAAATGACACATGGACGAAGTGCCACAAAAGAAGGAATATGGTTCTGTGGCAGAAAGGAATGTGTATCTAAAGAATATATTCTTAGAAGATGATATTTTAACTGATATCTAAAAGGTGTGCAAATTTAAAAGGAAAAGGGGTGAAAAAAAAAAAAGGAAAAGGGGTGGATGTGTGAGGGTTTGAGATATTATTTCCAATAATTGAATGGCAGGTGCAAAGGCATCATAACTTAAATGGATGAGAGTGTATAGCATGAACAAGAGCCCAGAAAAAGAACCATGAGGCTGAAACACAACGAGCTATGGGGGGTATGACAATATGAAGCTGAACTAGGTATGAGGATATACTGAGGTTCCTTTTTAAATTTTCTTTTTGTTACCAGGCTATTTTACCTTTATTTTAAGAAGTATAAAAAATCAATAATATTATGGCAGTTTGAAAAACTGACTATGGTTGAAATAAAAAGAAATAGATAATTTTGGAGGAGGGTAGGGATAAGAAAATGTATGGAGAGCTACCAAAAAGAAAAAGGCAACCACCGTGATCTGAACAAGAAGAAATGGATGATCACAGCTAAGAATGGATGAAAATTGGTGAAGTTTAAGGGAAAATATGACCTAAAATATTATTCAGATTTCTGTGAACTCCATATTCCTCAGTAGTGAGACAGGTGTAATGTATAAGCAGTTCTCTTCTCAAAGATGAGACGAAAACTCCTCTCATTAGTTAAGGTAGGTGGTTCTTGAGATTCTCAGTCAGTGTCCACTGAGACCCTGTCTAGTCCTCAGACTCCAGTAGATTGAGGGGAATATTGAAAAGAAGACTATAAGGACACAGCAGTGGGCACCATATATTATGACAGAAAAGTAGTAGAAAGTAACTTAAATTGTGAGTGAGTGACCTGGTTCCAATCTTGGCTGTTATTCTAACTAGCTCAGAGGTCTTCAGCAAGTTATTCACTTCAGGTTTCCATTTTATCTTTTGTGAAACCAGGAGTTTCCACGTTTTAAAATTATTTTAAAAATAAAATGTTTCTTGTAAAAAAAAAGAAAAAGCTGCATGTAATTCAACCTCTGGGAGACTGGAACAGATGTACACACCCTATTCCTCCCACTAAGTACAACTAAAGTCCCTGGACTTTACATATAAAACAAATATAAAAAGATTCTGAAAGATGGAGAAAAGAAGGAAGACTAGCCAGGGACTTTGGAACCTAAAGAATAACATAAAAGTGAGTTTCTTGGGTTTCCCTTTGGTTTCAAATGTCCGAAGCTCAGTGTTGGAGATGTGAGAAAACATGACAACACCAATAGGTGCAGACAAAACATCCACAACAAAAGCATTCTCTACTTAGCCAGAGAACAAGAAAAGGGACAGCTTAGAAAGACAGAAAATTTTTAGAAAATAACCACTCTACTACAGCCAAGCACCCAGGAAAAACATTGGCAACCCTTCCCCATGCTAGCAAAATCTGAATGGGATGCTTAGATTTCCATCTTTACTAGGATGTAAAAAGACCTGCATATCTCTTGTGTCAATGGAAACTTCTATGGGAACCTGGACTTTCACTCCCAGCCAGCAGTAATAATACATCTTTTCTCCTCCCCCTGGAGGGGTGTTGAAGGAGACCAAATAGAGAGTCATGACTTATTCCTCCTTGTATCAATGGAGGGCACTAGGAAGCCAGCACATCCATCCCTGTCCTTCACATGTCAGTAGAGTCAGAATGTGGGACCTGGAATTTTACACACACCTAGTAGTAACAAGGTGGCATCCCATCTTTCCTTGTCAGATCAGTGCCAAAGGAAATTAGACAAAACAGATGGTTTAAATTATATTCCAGTGTGTGGCCAAGATGACAGAGCAGGAAGCCCCTGAGCTGACCTCCTTTCATGGGCACAAGAAACTGGAAACTCTTTACAGAACAGCTATAGATGACAGCAACCTGAAAACTAGAAGAAAAGATTTTCCACACCTAAGATATAAAGAAGAAACCACAGCAAGACAGGTAGGAGGGGCAGAGATACACTACAGTCAAGATCCACAACCTTGGGGAGGCAACCCACAAACACAACTGAATACATTTTCCCCAAGGAGTGAGGGGTCCAAACCCCACATCAGACTCCCCAGCCTCACACTGGGCTCCTCAGCCCAGGGGTGCTACACTGGGAAGATGAGCCCCTAGAATATATGACTTTGAAGGTCAGTGGGGCTTGCATACAGGAGATCCAGAGGACTGCAGCAAAGAAAGACTCCACTCTTAAAGTGTGCACTCCACTTTTTCATAATTTGAGCCTCAACACAAAGGCAGTGATTTGAAAGGAGCCTGGGTCAGACCCACTTGCTGATCTTAGAGAGCCTCCCATAGAGGCTGGAGGCAACTGGGACTCCCCTGGGGGCATGGAGACTAACAGTGACCATTTTGGGGAGCTTGTTCTACCACAGGGACACTAGTTCTGGAAAGTATCAATTTGGAGTTCGACCTCTAGCCTATTAGTTCAGGGGCTTACCTGTCCACCAGCAAACTGCTACCAGCCTGGGGCCACAAACCAAAAATTTGTAATAGTTCCTCACACAGCTAAGAGTAAAAAATCTAAACATAAAAGTAAAGATGGTCATCCAATCACAATGGAAGGGGGCAAACACAGAAGATAGGAACACAAAAGACTTACAAAAACAACCCCAAAACAATTACAAAATGGCAATAAATACATACCTGTCAATAACTTTAAATGTAAATGGACTAAATGCTCCAATTCAAAGATATAAAGTGGCTGAATAAATTAAAAAACAATGTCTGTATATGCTGCTACAAGAAACTCATTACTCATCTAAATACACGGAGACAAAAAGGGAGCAGGCGAAAAAAGTATTCCATGCAAATGGAAATGAAAAGAAAGATGAGATAGCAATACTTATATCAGACAAAACAGGCTTTAAACTAAAGACTATAACTAGAGAAGAAAAAGGACATTACATAATGGTCAAGGAATCAATCCAACAAGATATAACAGTTGTAAATATATATGCACCAAACATAGGAAACTAAATAAATAAAGCAAATATTAACAAACATAAAAGAAGAAATTGACAGTAAGACAATAACAGTAGTGGACTTTAACACCTCACTTACATCAATAGATCATCCAAATAAAAAATCAATGGAGGAATACTGAACTTAAATAACATATTAGACCAGATGAACGTCATATATATAGAATATATATATATATATCTATATATCTACATAACTGTCTATCTGTCTATAGAACATTCCATCCAAAAGCAGCAGAATACACATTATTTTCAAGTGCACATGGAACATTACCCAGAATAGATGACATGACAGGCCATGAAATAATACTCAATAAATTTAAGAAGATTGAAATCATATCAAGCATCTTTTCTGAACACAACATTATAAGACTAAAAATCAACTACAAGAAAAAAAAAATGCAAAAACACAGACATGTGGAGCCTAAACAATATGCTACTAAACATCCAATGGGTCACTGAAGAAATTAAAGAAGAAATTTTAAAAATTCCTGGAGACAAACAAAAATGGAAACACATAGATCCAAAATCTATTGGACTAAGCAAAGCAATTCTAAGAGGGAAATTTATAAGGATACAAACCTACCTCAGGAAACAAGAAAAGTCTCAAATAAATAACAACCATTCGCCTAAAGGGACTAGAAGAAGAACAACAACAAATGCCCAAGGTTAGTAGAAGGAAAGCTATAATAAAGATCAGTGTAGAAATAATAAAATAGAGACTAAAAAAAAATAGGAAAGATCAATGAAACTAAGAGCTGGTTCTTTTAAAAGATAAAGAAAAAAAAATGGATAATCCTTTAGCCAGACTCATCAAGAAAAAGAGACTCAAATAAATGGAATTGGAAATGAAAGAGAAGTTACAACCAACACTAGAGAAACACAAATGATCATAAGTGATCACTATGAACAATTATACACAATAAAATGGACAACCTAGAAGAAATGCATAAATTCTTAGTAACATACTATTTCCCAAGACTGAATCAGGAAGAAAATAGATAATATGAACAGCTTAATTATAAGTAATGAAATTGAATGAGTAATAACAATAAAAAAAAAAACTCCCAACAAACAAATGTCCAGGGTCATGTGACTTCACAGGTGAATTCTACCAAACATTTAAAGATTTAATGCCTATTCTTCTCAAATTATTCAAAAATTTAAGATGAAGGAATGCTTATGAACTCACTCTACAAGGCCAGTATTACCCTGATAAAAAAACCAGACAAAGACACTACAAGAAAAAGAAAATTACAGGCCAATATCCCTGATCAATATAGATAGATAAATCCTCAACAGAATATTAGCAAGCCAAATTCAACAATATGTAAACAAGATCATACACCATGATCAAGTGGGATTTATTCCAGATTTTATAGATTTGATTTATCTATAAATCAATGTGATACACCACATTCACAAGATGAAGGATAAAAATCACATGATCATATCAACAAATAATGAAAAGCATTTGACAAAATTTAACATCTACTGGTGATAAAAACTCTCATCAAAGTTGTTATAGAGGGAACATATCTCGACATAAGTCCATTTATGACAAATCCACAGCTAACTCTGTCCTCAATGGTGAAAAATTGAAAGCTTTTCCTCTAAAACCAGGAACAAGACAAGAATGTCCACTCTTGCCACTTCTATTTAACATAGTGTTGGAAGTCCTAGCCACAGCAAGCAGAGAAAAAAGAAATAAAATTCATCCAAACTGGAAGGGAAGAAATTAAACTGTCGCTATTTGCAGATGACATGATACTATATACAGAAAAACCTTAAGTCTCCAGCATAAAACTACTAGAACCAATAATAAATTCAGTAAATTTGTGGATACACAATTATTATACAGAAGTCTGTTGTTTTTCTATAGACTAATAATAAACTATTGAAATAAAGGCAAGAAAACAATCTGATTTAAAGTTTAAAAACCACTGTACTACATAGAATCAAAGGTATCTTCTATGTCTCAGATTATTGAACAAATATGAATCCCAGAGTTTGTAGAAAGATCTCTATCAGGCTGAGCATGATATTGAGGATAAGCTTACTGGTCTTTCTTCCACTAGTGTCTGCTAAGAAATCCCTGATACAGGGCTACATGGTCCCTTATAATTTTGTAAAAGTGTAACCTAGGTCAAGATCATCCTTTATTGGTTTGGGTGCTGCAGTTCTAGGTCCAGGTTCTCTCTAGAAACACCATATAGCCATCTACCCTGCTAGCATCATTGATACTGTGGTTTACACATGCACCATGCTAGTACTGTAGTATCTCCTCCAGCAAGCAAATTGCATTCAAGTTTATGGCTGTCTTCTAGATTTAGGAAGGCCTTCCATTTAGCTTTTCTCCAGTGAGTTTCACAAATTTAATTGTGCAAGTACATAGTACACTGCTCATTAAAAAAAAAAAATCTATGTGTTTAAAACCCTTGGTATGTGTGTGTGTGCATGTGCATATGTAATGTGTATTATCCTACCATATGCATATATGTGTGTCTATATACATATATGTGTACATGTAGGTATGTGTGTGTATATATACATATATACTCTTTATATTCTTAAAACATTTTAGATTCTGAAGGCAAATGAAATAAATCCTTCCCATGGCCAAAATTTTTTATTTCTTGTGTGCTTTTCTCAAGTAAAATCCATTCCATCTACTTTCATTACTTTCCAGAGATGGCCTTTTTGCACAAGGGAAAGAGATGTAAACAAATACATGGAAACAACCTAAGTGTCCATCATCGGATGAATGGATAAAGAGGATTTGGCACATATATACAATGGAATATTACTCAGCCATAAAAAGAAATTAAATGGAGGTATTTGTAGTGAGGTGGATGGAGTTAGAGTCTGTCATACAGAGTGAAGTAAGTCAGAAAGAGAAGAGCAAATACAGTATGCTAACACATATATATGGAATCTAAGGAAAAAAAAAAAACAGGTCATGAAGAACCTAGTGGCAAGATGGGAATAAAGACACAGACCTACTAGAGAATGGACTTGAGGATATGGGGAGGGGGAGGGGTAAGATGTGACAGAGAGAGTGGCATGGACATATATACACTACCAAATGTAAAATAGATAGCTAGTGAGAAGCAGCCGCATAACACAGGGAGATCAGGTTGGTGCTTTGTGACCACCTAGAGGGGTGGGATAGGGAGGGTGGGAGGGAGGGAGACGCAAGAGGGAAGAGATATGGGAACATATGTATATGTATAACTGATTCACTTTGTTATAAAGCAGAAACTAACACACCATTGTAAAGCAATTATACTCCAATAAAGATGTTAAATATATATATATATATATGTACACACAGCAAGAGCAGAGTAATTCTTTCCTGTTCCACACTTAATTAAAAACATAATACATTTTCTTTCCTGTAGCACTATCAACTTTTCTCCAGTTGTATTCAATCCCATGAACTTGAAAAGCTTCAGTCATAATAGAAAAAGAGGAGGAGGAATGCAGGGTTTGAGAACTTTCGAGCCAAAACTCTGGAAGCAAATTAATCTTTTCACTCTCTGAAGAGGAAAAGGACACTTGGCTGCCCCAAAATGCTCAGAAATGTGTTTCTTTGACAGGGGCAGAACCTGGGTCTTTACAGTAGTGATTGGCAAAAAGAGAAAGAAAGGAATCTTGGGATAACTGTATGGAAGAATGGTTCAAAACCTTGGAAAGATAGATGAACAGGGTGGAAAATGTGGGCTGTAGCCCTAACGGTTCAGCATGAACCAGAGTATCTGTTTGGAATGTTTAACAGATATTGTGCAATTTCAAGTTTTGACAGAAACCCATTCAAATGTTTTCCTATCAAAATAAACACATTTTTAATGCTGAAAAAAGAAAAGTTAGGGAGGAAGAAATCATCCATAATCCCACCATCCAAAAACAATATGTATTAACATGCAAGGTTACTTCCTTTCAATATTTCTCTTTGTATATTTTATAAAGAACTGTGATCATCCCACATACCTTGATTTATAACCAGTTTTCTCCACTGATTGAAGCAAAACCACTTTCTCTGTATTATCAGAGGACATGGGAATACAAATCTTGAGTTTGAAGCTGAGTTTTTCTCATCCACTTTGTGCCTAACTTTGGACAAGATTTTAACTAATTTAAATTTGATTTTCTCATTTTATAATGCAAGCATGAATAATACATTCTTTATAGGATTATTGGGATAATCAAATGATAAAATGCGTAATATGTACATAATACGCTTGTAACAATTTCCTGGTTCATACATAGCAAGTAAAAAGTTCATTAAAAACAGTAGTGATATGATTTGATACACCCATTTTAGCTTATTCTATGTGTAACAATTTAGTTAATTAAATTACTATTGTTAGACTTTTAAGTCACATCAAATCTTCACCTTTAAAAACTATTGTTAAAATATTATGGATCACTTCACTCATAATTTTTATTACTTTCTTAGGATGGTTCCCTGAAATGGAAGTTAGCAGTTATTCTCTTTTTAATTTATCTCAATATGTAAGAATTTTGCTATCTTAAGGAGTTCATCAATCAATTATTTGCATCAAAAATATATAAGCATATATCTCTCATATACGCTCACAAGGATGAAAATAGTATTTCTCTCAAATCAATACCTCTGTCTCATTGAAAATGGGGTCATTGTTTTTATTATTCTAATTAAATAATATTTTATAATTTTACTTGTTACTTATATATCATCAAATCCCTTATGCATTTTTTGAAGTATTCTTTCTCAAACACTCTCCACTTATCAAACAATGAATATTCATGCAAACTATTATATATAGCATGGATAAGCAACAAAGTCCTATTGTATAGCACAGGGAACTATATTCAATATCCTGTAATAAACCATAATGGAAAAAATATGAAAAAAAATCTATATATCTATGTACCTGAATCACTTTGCTGTGTAGCAGAATGTACCTCAACATTGTAAATCAACTATACTTTAATAAAATTTTTAAAAATGAATATTCAATTTGGAGACTGATTACCATTTTACACTCACACCTTGTAATGGTAAGAATTACTACCTGATCAACACTTCATGAACTTAATTTTTTTGTTTTTTTCCAGGTAGAAAGAGTAAATGTAGACATATCTATTTTTGCCTAGGTCTATTATTTAGTTGTGTTGGGCTGACAGATGTATGTATATAAACAGCATCATAAATTGTTCATTTTACTTAACAAATAATTACGATTAGTTACTAAGTAATTTATAATCAAATCTGTCCAAGTGCCATAGCTGAAATTAGGCTAGTATACCAAACCACTTCAATTCAGGGAGGGGTGGGGACTCTTCAAAATGCTCATTTAAATTCTAAAGACAGAAGACTCCAAGTTTTGACTGCTGTTTCTTTTACTTTTAAAGTACAGCACTATTTACAATAGCCAAGACATAGAAGCAATCTTAAATGTCCATCAAGAGATGAATGGATAAAGAAGATGTGATATATGTATATAATGGAATATTACTCAGCCATAAAAAAGAATGAAGTAATGCCATTTGCAGCAACATGGATGGACGTAGAGATTATCACACTAAGTAAAGTAAGTCAGACACAGAAAGACAAATATCATATGATATTGCTTATATGTGGAATCTAAAAAAAGGGTACAAATGGACTTATCTACAAAACAGAACTAGAGTCACAGATGAAGAAAACAAACATGGTTACCAGGGGATAAGTGGGGGAGGGATTAATTGGGAGATTTGGGACTGACATATATGAACCATTATATATAAAGTAGATAACTAATAAGAACCTACTGTATAGCACAGGGAACTCTACTCAGTACTGTCTCATGGCCTATATGGAAAAGAATCTAAAGAAAGAGTGGATATACGTATATGTATAAATAATTCACTTTGCTATACACCAGAAACTAACAAAACATTGTAAATCAACTATACTTCAATAAAAATTAAAACAAAAATAAATAAATAAAATGCAATGATATCCTTCTGCTTCCCACCCATGTGAATTGTTTATGCCATTTCCTCTGCCTGAACCATCTTCCCAACAAAATCTTGCTCATTGTCCAAAACACAGATCCAACAGATCCTTCTCTGTGCAGATTCTGGGGGGGCCTCTCCAATCAGAGTCAAGAGGAACACTCTGTTCTGTCACTGTACACATACCTACAGCAGCACTTATGCAGTTATGAAATTAATTTAGGTTGGCATTCGTTCTGTTATACTAAGAGATTCTTGAGGACAGGAAATGTATCACTAATCCATGTATTACATAGATCAATATTTAGCTTTGAAAAGATGTTCTATGAAAATTTATATGACTTCACTTAGAATTAGGGGAACTGTATGGTCTCCAAACATATGGCAATATATGGAGTCTAGTCTCTTTTGAGCAACATTTTTTATATTCTCTAAGATTAGTTGCTGTCATAGCTTTCTCCCCTCTCAGGGCCATCCAAGGCAAATCAGCATGTTCTCATGCTGTTTGTACCCACTGTTTTCCACTGGTTGTTATGTAGATCTGAGTAATTTTTGCATTTGTCTAATGGTGGTTATTAAGTATGACCCAGAGTCATGTGGAGGCTCTTTACTATTCAGGGGTGGATAGTGGTGGGTAAACTGAGATCCCAATGGAAAACAGCATTATAAGATTTCTGCAGCTAGGTGGAGGTCCAAGATTTCACTGGAGATATCAATATCCCTGTATCTTCTGATAATACTCTTGACAATTTCTTCATGAGGAGAGGGTTTTGGAGGAAGGTTTAGAAGCATGAGGAAATGGTCGGATATTACATAACATTGCAGTTTGGAGAGCAGTTTTGTTTTTTTTTTTCAGCACCGTGAGGCTTGAGTGATCTTAGTTCCCTAACCAGGGATTGAACCGGGGCCCCTGCAGTGGAAGCACTTAGTCTTAACCACTGGACTGCCAGGGAAGTCCCATATAGAGCAGTTTTTTAATTACATTGGTCTATTTATGTTTTTAGTTAAGCTTGATGAAACCATGAAGTTTCCATGATTCCACAAGAAATTATGTGGCTAATTAAAACTCCTCTGCTTTTGAAAACCTAGAATCCTCTCTTTGACTTTATACTGCACAAGTCCCCAGGTGTCATGACTATGCAAAGATTATGCTGAGAGAGGTAACAGTTTGTTGAATGACTGAATGAATAATCCAGTAAATTAGTGCACTGCTAAAAATAGTAATTAACTGTGTGTAAATATGATGCAATTTTATTTCTACATCTCTCATTATGCTTATGCATTCAGCATGACATTTTTGCCTCAGAGCAGATACTCAGTGTTTTTATCTAAATAATGAAATCATATAAATTTGTGCACTGTTAGAAGGAAATCTCCACGAAGCCTGAAATCTGTTAACTTTTATTTCCTTGGAAGCATCTATTAAATAACAGACACATAGTGGGAGGTCAATCACTTATTGAATGAGTAGATACTTAGATTCAAAAAGAAAACTGGATTCTGACACAGGACAACAATGACTTCATCAGTGTAACAATTGTGTTTGATTTACTTTCTCAGCTGTTCCAATGGCTGACTGCCTGTCACATTACCAATCAAATTGATGGTTCAATGATCTAAATTTGCACTTAAGACACTGAAGTGGCCAGATTGATTATTCAGTGCTCTTTTGTAGGTTAACTTGACAGAATATAGTCATTGAATCCATTGTCTATCAATTGCTTTTCATTTATTTAATTGGGATAGTTTTCTTCTTAAGCCATTAGATTAATGTTTGATTATGTGAAGATTCATTTTGACCTAAACTACTAAATTAGAGTCATTGATTATATCAGTCAGGGTTCAATCAGAGAAGAACCAGTAAAGCAGGTAGTTTGAAGGGAAGCTCACAGGCAAGTTCACACACACAAGCACAGGTTGAAGCTCTTTTCCACAACAAGTCAGGAAGAAAAATCATGAGCAGGACTAGGACCCCACAGACATGTGAAAACAATGACATTCACAAGTAGAATCTTTTCTTTCTCCAGGTAAACCATAGCTATGCTTTGACACCTTCCAACAGATTCAGTCAGAGCCACCAGATCATCCAGGTCAATCACCATCACTTAAAGTTAACTGATTAGGGGTTTTAACTACATCTGCAAAATCCATTCCTAGTAACACCTAGATCTGTGTATGATTAAATAACTGAGGACTGTAGCCAAGACAAATTGACACATCAAAAAATCCTTCCCATTTTTCTCTGCTAGGCTTGAGACTCCCTTCCTCCACCCAGAAATGCAAGGTTAGGGACACAGGGAAGGGGGATTCTGCCTCATAGAGTGCATCTCATAAAGCTCTCTCTGTTCCATATAGGGAGGGTTCATCCTATGAAAATGAGCTCCTAGCCCAGGAGGTGTTCCCACACACTGGGAATTTCCTTCCTCCACCTGGAGGACATAGGCAGCTCAGTCTGAGGAGGCTCCTTTGGAGCCCTAAAGGACAGTTCTCAGCTTCCAGCAGTGACCAATGGGTGTCTCAGTGGCATGAGATGGACAAGTTTATTCTAAAATCTATATGGAAAGGTATAGGCCCTAGAATAGCTAAAATTATCAAAAGAAACCACTCTATCCAATGTTAATGTTATACAGCTACAGTGTTCAAGAGAGTTTGCTATTAGTGGAGGGTTAGATACATAGATCAATGGAATGGAATTTAGAGCCAAGAAATAAACCTACACATATACGCTCAACTAATTTTTGGCAAAAATGCAAGAGGAATTCAGCAGAAGGAATACAGCATTTTCAACAAATGGTGCTGAAATAATTGGACACACATACAGAGAAAAGTGAGCCTTCATCTAACTCTCACACCTGAAACAAAATTAAACAAAATTTAACTCAAAATGGATCACAGACTTAAATATAAAACTTAATACTAAAAACATTTTAGAAAAATCATAGGAGAATATATTTATGATCTAGAGCTAGGTAAAGAACTCTTCAATTTAATACCAAAAGCACTATGCATAAAAAAGGATAAACTGATAAATTAGACTTTATCCAAAATTAAAGAAAAAAGCTTTTGTTGTCTATATGTCTCTCTTAAAATGATGCAACTATAAGCCGAAAACTGAGATAAAATATTTGTAAGCCACGTATCTGACAAAAGACTGGTATCTAGAATAGATAAAGGATACAAAACTCAACAGTAAAATCAAACAAACAGGCTGATTAGAAAATGAGCAAAAGACATGAAAAAAACAATTCTCCAAAGAGTATATCCAAGTGAGGAATAAGTATGAGAAAAGATATTAAACTTCATTAGTCATTAGAGCAATGCAAATTAAAACCATAATGAAATAGCACTACACACAACAAAAATTCAAAAAGAAAATAGTGAAAACACCAAATGCTTAGAGCATTCAGACAAACGGTATCACTCATATATTGCTGGTAGAAATGTAAAATGATACAGTCATTATGGAAAACACTTTTGTCAATTTCTTATAATCTAAACATACAACTACCACATCAGAGTCATAATTTATTCATTATACCACCAAACCAAAAACAATCCCCAAGTCCTTCAACATGAATGATTAAACAAAGTGGTATATCTATATCATGGAATGCTACTCTGAAGTAGAATAATGAATCTTCGATAGGCAAGACAACTTGCATGAATCTCCAGGTCATTATGCAGAGTGAAAAAAATCCAATCCTAAATGGTTACGTATTGTATGGTTCCATTCATATGACATTCTTGAAATGACAAACTTATGGAGAACCAATTAGTGGTTGCCAGAGGTTGTGGTTGTAAGGGGCCATATCGGGTACCCTGGTGGTAATGAGACTGTTCTGCATCCTGATTGTATCAATATTCACATCCTGGTTGTGATATCCTATTACAGTTTTGCAAGATGTAACCATTATGGGAAAGTGTATAATGAGTACAGGACAACTCTATGTTGTCATTGTATGTTGCCCTGTACTAATTGGGTTACACACAACTGCTGTAAATCTACAATTGTCTCCAAAAAATTTAATGAAAAAGCAGTCACATTAATCAAATGTTTTAATTTATTCTCCTGAGTTTCAATTTCTTGAAGCACATATAGAATTTGAGAGTCATGATTATAAATATTTGTTCATAGTATTAGTTCCAATATTTATCAACCACATATTTTGATTCATTAACACTTATTAAACCAATAGATATTCAGTATTTTCATATATACTCAATCCTTTGATTCTCATAGAATCCCTGTGAGTTAAGTAATATGTTTTTTTAATAAGTGAAAATAACATACACTCCATGTTAGAAAAGAGGAAACATTCTAGAGGAGATTAGATGAGGTCATGTAGCTAATTAAGACCAAAAAGCAAAACATTTACACTTGTTTTTTTTTTTGCATCTAATGAAAAATGAGAGAGACAAAGAAGAAGAAAGGAAGGAAGGAAGGAAGAAAATAATTTGTTACAATACATGTTAGAAATCAATATTATTATTATTGTTATTTTTTCCTACTAGGATCTTTAGTGGTGCTGTTAAGGAAGTAGACATTATGGTCCTTGATTTGATATTTGGAGAAAAACGTGGTTATAACCATTAGGACATATAAGTCGCTGAGGTGTGTCAGAAAGTCTAAAAACCTATTACTCTATGAACAGAAATAGCTGCTTCCAAAAATCTGGCTCAACAAACCTCTATTCCACAAGCATTCACCAAAGGCATACTGACTATCTGATACTACACTGTTCTCTGGGGATATAACACAGAAAGAACAAACATCTGTTTTAATGAAACTCAGACTTTTAGGAACCACAAGCCCTTCTGTACAACAGACTATATAGGTACCAATATCAGTGACCCAGCCTGGAAGTCATATTCAAGCTATGTCTGCAAGGCTGCTTCCTTATTGACCAAGTTTAGCCTGAAACTAAAGAAAATACTGACAGGTTAGCCTAACTGCTTTGATATCTTTAGAGACAAAGGGAGGATGGAAATACAAAATTAGTGTTGTGGAAAAGTCCTGAACTACCTGATCCTAAGGGTTATTGTACTTTTTTTTTCAGGTCAAATGTCCCAGATTTCTTCCTTCCTTCCTTCCTTCCTTCTTTCTCTCTCTCTCTTTCTTTCTTTCTTTCTTCCTTCCTTCCTTCCTTCCTTCCTTCCTTCCTTCCTTCCTTCCTTTCTTTCTTTCTTACTTTCTTTTTCTTTCTTTCTTTCTTTCTTTCTTTCTTTCTTTCTTTCTTTCTTTCTTTCTTTCTTTCTTTCTTTCTTCTCTTTCTTTGGGTATAGTTGCTTTACAATGTTGTGCTAGTTTCTGCTGTACAATGAAGTGAATCAGTTAAATGAACACATATATCCCCTCCCAGGGCTACAGTATTGATGATGTGTTGGTAATGGTGCTTAAGTCTTGTGAAAATGAACAGAAATATTATTGTGTTTAACATTACTTCAGTTACAAAAGTAAGGACTTTCCAAGATCCTGTTTTATTTGAGATGCTGTATTTCTAAATCCCTGCTTATTTACACATCTTAGGAAATCTTGCCTGTCCGTGGAAGCAGGACCAAGCAGGGTAATATGACCTTACTCAGTGAGTTCCTGACACCACTTGTGTCAATGGGAATGAGGCAACTAAAAGAATGATTTCAAGTGAAATTATTGTAAATCTTTAAAAATATCTAATACTAAGAGAGCCAAAGCATATTAAGAGGGGTATGCATTCAGACTGTCAAGAAAATAAAGTTGAATTAGATTGTTAAGAATAAATCACCCAGAGCACCAAAAGACATGTTTACCAAATATGCAAAAAAAAAAAAAAAAAAATCCCATTCAGTATGCACTGTGAAGAGGCAGACAGTATTTTTATTTTTTATTTCTTATTTTGGTTGTTCTCAATGACATTTGGGTAAGAAACACATATATATGTACATTTACTGTCTAGACAGGAAAAGCCTTAGGACGTAAGACCTGGAGAAAACTGAGGCATACATAGAGAAGGATGGACAGGTTTTGGATGGATGAACAAAGGTAGGCATGTTTCACGTGGAATGAAACAAAGGGAGACAAGGGTGAGGACAGCCTAAGTAGAGAGGGACCTTTATGTTGGGGAAAAGTGAAAAAGATAGTTGGATCTGAAGACTAGGTAAAGATTAGGGAGAATTATTTGACATAATTTTTGCCAAGCTGGAGCACACAATAATTATTGAACTGCAATGACAATACTGGGATCCTTAATAATTATTTTACTTAAATATATTGTATTTTGATGGCAGGTGAAGGATCTGAGATGTTTTATGATGAAGTGAAAACAGCACTGGGTTAGCAATTCACAGATATTGAATTTTAATCTTTCCCTTCCTTTCTAGAGATTGAACATTGAAAAATCACATAACTGTTTAGATTTGGGGTACTTTTATGAGTGAAATTAAGGAATTGGAGTGGATTTTAAAAATTCCTTCCACTGCTAACAATCTCCTAAATCAGATTACCCAGTTAATACCATTTATTTTCCATCCGTCTTTATAGGTTCTATAAACTTCACCTATCCCTGTATATTGGTTACCTTCATGTCTTGCCCTAGGCTCTCTTCTCATCTCATACTTCCCTTGGATATTCTCCCCCTGTTTTCATGATATGAACTAGCCCTACAGATCTAATATTTCTAATCTGTATTTTTAGTCCAAATCTCCTCTCCTCTTTCATCTAAGAACATCTCTCCTTGGATATTTCATCTTGAATATAGTATTTCTATTATTATACTCTATAATGCATAATACATATCTATTATATTATACATCCAATGGAAAAGTAAGGTTTTATATTTCTTTATTATCAACTTACAGCTGAATGCCTGAAATATAGTAGACTCCCAATAAATGTTTACTTAACTGAACTGTTTATTAAATTTGGGGAAAAAAAACAGATTTTATTCTGAGTATAGCATGAAAATATTAACAAATGTATTCATGTCTCAGTTACATCTCATGTCTGTATTATCATGTGCATTTCTACTGATGCTAAAATTAAAGATAGTATATTTCTACCAGAATTTAAAATTAGGCAGAATAGATGTATAGTACTATACTCTGATCCAATTTTTTCCAATATTTTTTGTATCCTCAAGAATGTTGGTGCTATCTGATTCTCTATTAACTTTTCTTTGCCTGAAGTATTGTTATGATCAGAAAATCTCATAGGACATAACTTTAGCCTTAGCCCTACAGTAACACATTAGATTGGACAACAGGAAGACAAAACAACCAAGAATAATTCAGTGTTTTATTACCTAAGGAGGGTCTGTTATTAATGAAAAGTGAATTTTCTTGAATTCCCATTAGAATTTCATATAGGCAATTACAGTGCATTCAGCTCAATCAGTTTTTAACCGTTTGTCCACTATATTAACAGATTTTCCAAAGAGAGAATTAAAAAATCCAAATCACATTTGTCTTGGGAATTGACCGAAGTTGTATTTTTTATCCAGATGCAACATTATATGACTTACAAGTTTGGTTGAACACTAGTTTCTATCACTCATTGTTTCTGTAGCTGGGTCACCTTTCAAGCATAGCAGCACAATATACTTTTTCTTCAAAAACTGTAATTAGATTTTTTAAAAATATGACAAATATTTGCATGGTGTTTTAGATGAGGCTCTGTGCTCAGTGATGTACATGTCTTGTCACTAAGTTCTACTAGAGCTTATAGATACACATTATTTATCTCCACTTTCCAGATAAAACTGGAGCTCATTGTAGAAGGTGAGTCAGAATTTGAACCTAAGCCATTTTGTCTAAAAATCCAAACTCTTTTTATTGCATAAATCCTCCCCCACACTTACCCCTCCGGACAAAAAATGAGAAATTACACATCCACAAATTTTTTCTTTCAAAAAATGTTACTTTTGGAAAATAAATTCATTCAAACATTTGTGATCATCCCTTTTAACAGGATTTTAGAGGTAGTATGCCAAATGGAGAAATAGAAACACAAACAGTCATTACTCCATAGTCACATTTCAATTTTTATAAAATATGTTTCATCAACTTTGGTAACCGATTGTTTTCCTCAATCTTAGTTATAAATGTTGCCTATTTCTAAAATCAAATTCCTTCATAACATTGATCTGCTGAAGCAGGCGTGCTTCTGATTCTGAATGCAATTATAAGCTGGAATTCCAAACATATATTGAGTTATAGAGGGACCTTGAGATAACAAAATAACATCTTATGTTATTTTTTAATCAATACTGAAAGTATTACAGTATTTAATACATTTGGTAAAATAGAAAAACAAAACAATTCATATATCAGCATATCACCTCTGTATAACAATTATACTTGAGTCAGGCAAGTAGACTTTTTATCTCAGTTCTGTTACTTAACTGTAACAAGTTGTGAAGCTTTGAGAAAAGAACCAAAGATTTCCTTCTAGCCCTCCTTTTTCCTAATTTCTAAAATGCATATAATAAAGCCAGCCTTATGTGTTAGTATAGGATAAGTGAGAATGTATGTGAATACAGTGTGGGTATTCTATCCCAGGATATTTTATATGCATACATGTATTCAGCATGGTTGCATTAGTAACATGTACCTTTTTAAGTTGGGGACAACTGGTTTTCAGATATCTCTGTTAGGAAGCTTTGTTAAAAAATCATGAAGATGGATATATGTGAAAGTGTCGTCATTTTGTTCACAGTCTCACCAGAACTTTAAGAGTAATGCCCAAATTGCTTCTGGGCTTTGACTTTCTGTCATGCACGTAACTGACAGAATCTTCTTTTAGAGGAATGTCTTATTCCTGTTGCAGGTATGACCACCACTTCTCTGAACTTATATGTTACCTTAGCTCCTAAAGTTTGATCACTGTGAATAAATTCTTATCTAAGTTCCACATATTCCTGGAAGATGGTTCATGATTCAATGAAACTGATACAGGTAAACACGAAACACCAAAGATTTACTTGACTTGCGTTAAGTCTTGTGTTTGATTTAATTCGGTACTAGAATTCCTGTCCATGGAACATTAACGAGGGGTGTCCACACTCCCCCCCGCCATAAAGTGGGCACTGCTTAGATTGTTGCTATTTCATAAGATGAATGAGGAAGACATTGCCTTTCTGAACCAGGTCTCAGACGCTTTCAGGGTGACACTAAGCACATTCTCATTTTTCATCTATAATAATTACATCAGGAAATCTACTACTGTATTATTCTTTTTAAAAATTGGAAGATTGGGATTGACATATACACACTACTATACATAAAATAGATAAATAATAAGGACCTACTGTATAGCACAGGGAACTCTACTCAATACTCTGCAATGGCCTATATGGGACAAGAATCTAAAAAAGAGTGGCTATAAGTATATGTATAACTGATTCACTTTGCTGTATACCTGAAACTAACACAACATTGTAAATCAACTTTAGTCCAATAAAAATTTTAAAAAGTCTTAATTTGTGTGCACATTATAATGCATCTAGTAAGTTATATGAATGGCTAATATTCATTAGAAATAAATTATTAATTTCAAGTGAAAGGTTTTTCTTTGTACAATATATCATGATCTTTCACCTCTTCCCATGTTTGACATTGGAAATGTATATAAACTGATGAGGTGTGTATTATCCCCTCTATTAGATTATCTAGATATATAAACCTAGTGCTTAGCCACAAAGCTAGGGAGTAGCAAGAATGGCACTGGAATATTTTCACAGTTTTATGCTCCTTGTAGTGCACTGTCGTACTATGTCACCTCCAACCACTCAATGTGGACGACAATCCAGATTCTTATAATCTACTTTTTGGTGTTCCTTATCATAGGCTTTTATCCCTCTCTCCTTTTGTGTCACTCAGCTCCAGTTAGGCTCTTGGCAAATAAATCAGAACTATTCGCTGTACTAGAGTCATTCATAGATTTGTCCGTCCCTCCTATGTACATATCCTCAACATCCATTATGAGCCAGGCACCAAGTTAGACACTACAGATGAAGAGAAAGATGTTGTCTATCCTTAGACACTTCACAGTGGAGAAAAGCACAGACTTAGTGCATCAAGTGTGACAAGTCACTGTGATGATAGATGGTGAGGACAGAAGGAAGCACAGGTGGCTGCTAGGATACATAAGAGACACAAGGGGGAAATCTCAGTATCCCTATGAAGGCATTTCCTTAAGGCGGTTCACATAAACCAAACCGAGCACACAAAACAAAATGCACCTCACAAAAGTATCATCTCATTTGGAATATATTACATTTAAATGGTAACTCATCAAATAGTAACTGGACAATCTAAGATTTTCCTAAAAATGGAGATCATGGAAGTGGTGATGGGACTTATTCTGTAACTTGAGAGAAGGAAGGCTTCATATTTTATGTATGAAATAATGGAATGAGGAAGTCTTCATTGGGCCACAATTATAATAATAATTGTTTGAGTCAAGAACCAACAGTGGATTATTCTAGCAGGTAAAAGATTGAGGAGTAACAAGTATTTTGAATATCTTCAAAGTCTCTCCCCATAATATGTATAGCTGATTCACTTTGTTATACAGCAGAAACTAACACACCATGGTAAAGCAATTATACTCCAATAAAGTAGTTAAAAAATATAAAATAAAATAAAATAAAAAACACTCAAACAACATTACAACAATGACAACAACAAAAATATTTATTAATCACAAATGGAAAACAGGAACTTTAGAGTGAAGAAGCCTGATAGACACTGACCAAACCAGACTGCTAAGCCAGCATCATGTGCCTCCTGTCACAATGCACTGAAAAAGACACAGTATCACTTCTGTAGCATTTTTGCAAAAATGTTTAATTTGGGTTTTATCATAAAGAAACAATAGACTCTCATACTGAGGGGCATTCTATAAAATAACTTGCCTGTATTTTAAAAAAATAACAAAAATTAAATATAAAGAAAGACTAGAAGAATCTTCTAGATTAAAGAAAAGTAAAAAGACCTGAACCTAAATGCAACACAAATTAAAATTTAATTTTGTTTGATAAAGATTGTTAATTAAACAACTAGCTAAATTTTGATAATCTATCAATATAAGATAATAGTATTGTATCAATATTAATTTTGGATTTTGATAATTTTACTCATTAAGTAAAGTTTCTATTTTAGAAAGCCAAACAAAAATATTTAGGGATTAAGGGAAATCATGTATTCAAAAATATGTACATGTATATGGAGAAAAACAAAAGAAAGAAAATGGAGCAAGCTGTTAGCATTTTGGGGTATCTGAGTGCACAATATAAGACAATTATTTTTTCCATTCTTGCTATTTTTTTCTGCAAGTCTGAAATTACATCAAAACAAAAGTTAAAAGAAAAATCAAGTATATTTTTATGACTTTTATAGTGTATGCACATTGTAAAAACTTCAAATATAAAAAGTATGTAAAAAAATAAACACCCAATATCTCATCACCAAAATATATAATTGTTAACAATTTAGAAATTACATTCCAGTCTTATATTTTCATGGAAACACATATACACATTCTTATGAAATTTCAACATTGAAATTTCATTTCACTTAATAAAAACTCCTTTATATTGTTAAATATTCTTACATATTTTAATGAATCTATAATGGACCATACTTCAAATGTACTGTAATTCATTGTCACCCCCTCTTCTTCAATATTTAGATTGTTCCCATTTTTTGCAATATTATATAATACCAAAATTAAAACATAATTGTTCATAAGGTTTTGTATGCATTTACTATTTCTCTAGAGTTTATTCTTAAGAGAGGAATTTCTAGATAAAGTTATATAAACTTTTTACTCCCCTTGACCATTACAAGCCATATTTCTCTAGTCAATTCATCATTTCTCTATTTTCAGGGTCTTCAATCATGTTTCTGTTCCCACCCCCTCTCAGCAATGTCCATACCTCCAAAGCACAGAGAAGAGAGGAGGTACATCTTCCATTCTTTCTAACCAACCTACTAAAGATTCATGCCTTTTTTTTTTGCCCATTTTCCTCTTTTCTTCTGGTTACAAGTGAGGAGCTACCCTTCCTCCTACCCAAGGTCAATTCTTCCACAGGGCCTTTGCATCACCTAACTCCCTATCTTTTCAGTAACATGAAATATGGACTATTCCTTCCATGTTCTTTACACCCAATTTAAATATTCAATATTTAAACCTCCTTGGTTCTCTTCCTAGATGACAAATAGAATACTCTCTAAAGTAAAAATTTATTGAACATTGTACATACTGTTGCTATTTTATCACCTTCCATTCTTTAACCTACTCCAATTTGCTTTTGTCCAAATTACCAGGTAATAATAGCTTTTTTCTAAGATCGCCAATTGCCTCCTTGCCCATAAAGCTAAATGCATACTTTTTATACTCCACCTCACTTGCCTTTGCAATAGCTTTGAACATACTAAACACAAATTCCTGTCTTTTCACTCTATATTTCCTTATCAGGCAGTGCCACCTGTGCTCATGATTTAATTATCATCCACATACTGACAACTCTCGAATACAAGTTAAGTCTTAACTTCTCCATTTATATACACATTGTATGCACCTAAGAATGTCTTGAAGGCACTTCTATTTTTGTGATGAGGTAATAAGTACATGTCTGCTCAGTGGAGTTTGATAAAGATTAGGCAGATATTCTCCAAGTAATGTCTTAGGAATTCAGTCTCCTTCCACAATATCCCTCTGCTATTTTGTAATCCTACACTTTCAAACCTGTGCCCAAGAGAAAAGAGAGTGGGAAATCACCCAAACTGGAAGCAACAATTTTATATCTGCTCATATTCTGTTGGCCAGAGAAGTAGCACTTCCTAGATCCCAATGAGCTGGGAAATGTAGTTTTCTAAGTTGCTCAGGAGGAAAGGGAAACATGGTACATATACTGTCTCAGGTGCTTCCCCTGCCCACCAAATGTAAAACCTTAAAAGCTTTCATCCCAATCAGGCACTTTTTCAGTTCTCCTAACTTAAATAAACAGCAAAGTCATCTAATCAGTGGTGCAAACCCCAAACCTAGGAACTACTCTTGACACTTCCTTTTTAACAGCTCCTATATCCGTTCTATCACCAGGTCTGTGCTTCACCTTTATATCTTTCTAATCTGTCCACCCTTTTCCATTTCCACCATTCCCATCCTACCTAAATCACCAGAAAGTCTCACCTAGACCGAGGCAGTCTTCTTTTGTTTTCATTTCCTATGTTCACTATTCATCCCATCAAATCCATTCTACACCCTGTTGCCAGTGCTTGCAAAATGAAAATCTCATTATGGTGGATCCATGCTTACCCCTACATTTATCTCCCATCCCGGTTTAAAACCTTTTAATCATTTGTCTTAGGATAAATGTCATAATTCTTAACATATCATACAACATCCTGAATAATTTGGTTTTCATTTAGAGCAACTCCACCAAAGCCCTGTTTTATGTTTTCCAGTCACTCTGTACTTTTGAATCTTTCAATGTGCTGCTCTGTTTTCTGTCTCAAGACTTTGGCTGTAATATTTCCTTCACTCTAAATTCTTCCCTTGTTTCTTACTACAATAATTAGTATTCTCTTTTTAAATCTCAACTCAAACTTTGTGGGAGGAATTTTTTCTTTGATCTTCTAATTTAGGGAAGATTCTCCTATTATACCCTCCATCAGCATGGCATATCTTTTTTTTCATTTTACATGAAATCACTGTTGTAATTTTATATGTTGTAATTTTATATGTAACAGTGTGGTTACATAAAATATACCTATCTCTTCCACATGTAGTAAGAATATAAAGATAACATGGAGATCATTCATTTCTACATGCTATTCACAGGGGCTAACTCACAGCAGAAGCTCAGTAAATATTTAACAAATGAATGAATGACCCAACAGATGGGTTCACTATTATAAACTGTTTCCTAGGAAAGCCTATACCAATTTATGTTGCTATTTTCAGTGAATGAGAATCCCATTCCATCATATACCATCATAATATCACATTAATTTTCTTTCTATTGAGGTTCAGGGTTTTTTTTCCCATTAAACTGTATATACTCTTTTAAAGGTAAGGGTTTTTATGACTGTAATAATTTAAACTCACATTCTACACGGAGAACTCCACCTCTTCATTCTTTTTGAAGTTCCTGCAAAACAAGAAGTTCTAATTCTTCTCTTTTATTTTCTATCCAAGGGAGTTTGCAGCTTCAATTTTCCTCCACTATACAGGCCATATGGGAAATCATAATTTTTTCTGTCTGCTCCCAACATGAAGTGCAACTAGCTGATGCTATCTTTTGCCAACTTGGAGTATAGTCTTTCATTTCCCAAGGTTTTATATACTTTCAGAAGTAATTTGTAGTAGGAGAATGATATGAGCAACATGGCAAACTATGAAACTCCAGGCCTTTGTTCCTACATGGAAAAATGAAGTAGACAACAACAGACTAAGTGGAATAACTTCATGGGAGCCCCAGAAATCACTCAAGTTTCTGGAGCAACTGAACCAAGTCCCAATCAAGAACAAAAACACACACAAAAAAACAATAGAAAAGTTTGTGTGGTTTTTTTTTCTCCTCATCCTTGCCCTCATCCCCTCCTCAGTACAACACAGCTTGAACTATTGGGAAGAAGCTATCCAATTGCCTGTTCCTCCATCAAAATGAAAGGAAAGGAGTGGATCTAGCTTGCAATGTTTGGCTTGTCTGGGGCTGCACGAGGGATTTATTTCTGTCTTACCTGATGTGGAGCTCAGACAGGAATGAAAGCATAGTTTTTCAATATCAGGTTGGAGACCACTAAAGTAGTGGAAAGCATTCCAGCAGGTGAAAAAATCCAGGGGAATTGGAGACCCATGGGTGTCTGACAGTAAAAGATTATAGGCAGAGGAATACATAGAATATCTAAGGCCCTGAGAAGAAGCAGGAGTTAGACTTTTAGGAAAGTTAAGACATTTAAAAGCAGCAGTATACATGAGGGAATTGAGAAACACAAACACACACACACACACACACACACACACACACCCAGAAAAGGTGCATGCCAAGAAATGCATGAAAAGAACTTAAGCCTTCATGATAAGTGAATTAGTGATGCCCCATTGCATGGAGTCAATCTTCAAAGATGTGGCTGTTTTTTTTTTTTCTCAAATGCCCAGTTTTCAACTAAAGATTATGAGGTACACAAAGAAATGGAGAAACATGACCCATTCAAAGGAAGAAAATAAATCTCCCAGAACTGACCCTAAGGAATCATAGGATTTGGACTCACTAGAAAATATTTTAAAACATCTGTCTTAAGTGTGCTCAAAGAGCTAAAGAAAAACACAGAAAAAGAACTAAAGTAAATCTGGACACTAATATATAAAAAAATGAGAACATAAACAGAGATAAATATTATAAAACAAACAAACAAACAAACTGCAATTCTGGAGCTAAAAATGCAATCATTGAATGCAGTAATAGACTTGAGGGGTAGAAAAAATAATCAATAAACTAGAAGACAGGTTATTTAAATTTATTGTGTGTGTAGAGGTAAAATAAAAAAGAATCAGAGCCTAAGGAACTTATGATAAACCATTAAATAGATTAATATATGTATTATGGAAATCCCAGAAAGAGAAGAGAGAGACAGAAAGGGGCCAAGAATTTATCAGAAGAAATAATGACCAGAAATTTTCCAAATTTGAGAAAAGACATGGATATACAAATACAAGAAGCTTAATGAAATTGAAAAATCCAGAGATCCACACCAAGACACATTATAATCAAACTGTGAAAATCAAAGAGAAAATCTTGAAAGCATCCAGAGACAGAGACTCATCATATGCAGAAAATTCTCCATAAAATTATTAATGGATTTCTCAGCTGAAAGTTTGCAGGCCAGGAGGCAGTGAGATAATATAATTAAAGTATATAAGAAAAATAAAAACCTATTGACCAAGAATATTATAGCCACCAAAACTGTCCTTTTAAAAATGAGGGAGTAATTAAGACATTCCCACATAAACAAAAGCTGAGAAAGATCATTACCACTAAGCCTGCCCTGAAAGAAACACTAAAGGGGACCTTTCAAGCTGAAATAAAAGGACTCTAGACAGCAACTTGAAACTATGTGAAAATATAAAGTTCTCCAGTAAAGGGAAATATATGAACACATGTAAAAATAGGTATATATCATTTCAATTTCTTAATTCCATTTTTTATTATTTTCTAGAATTTAAATGTAATATTTGACATCAATAACAGGAAGTGGAAGAAGGCCTAGTTAGGGAGAAGGAAGGTAACAATTTATTTCCTGCACCCCTCCTTGTAAACTCATTCATGGCTCTTCCAATTAAAGATCAAAGCAGCATTTTCTCTAACATTCTGGGTAAGAAGACCTGAAAAATAATTTTATTGAAAATTAAAGTGGATGGTTTTAAAGAGAAAGATTTAAAACAGGAAGGCTCTATGTTAAGTGCTGTTAAAACTGAATTAGGACGTCTTCGTACTCTTTGATAATGTAAGTGCACCTCTTCCCTGCAATAAGAAACATTAAGTAGATGCTAAAATCTCACCAAAACATGTAGAATGTATTTGAGGCGGCTTTGCTTACAGAAAAATTAAGACAAAATACCCTGATTTGATTTTGATATGCTGAAATTATCTATTTACATCAGCTTAGCACAGAAACTCCAAGGATGCCCTCACCTCAACTCTGCATACTAATCTCAACTTCTGAGAATGTGCCCCCCAAATTTGATAAATGCAGTATAATACTGAAAGTTCTATATTTGTACCTTTCTCTTGAGAGTTCTCATTTTCCTTACTTTACATCACTATTTTTCCGTATTTCTTCCTCTCTTTCCTGACTACTGCTTTAGGAAAAACAAAACAAAACTACCTTTCTCTCTACTATATTTGGCTTTACCTCCCATCTGCCAAGTACACAAATATTACTTATTTTTTATAGTCACATTTGGACAATTTCTCAGCCAGTTTTTGTCTGATGTGTCCCACTGTAGAGTTGATCATTTTTGGAGATCTAAATGATAGTACTCGTGGGTTCTAAGGAGTTCTGTGTAGATTGTTGATTAACAGGAGGATTCATTTCCTATGGGCCACATTCCTATAGAGACAGATGACAGCCTCAAGGTTTTGTACTCAAGAGTAATCAATCCGTGTAGGAAAAACTGATCTTAGTCATTAGATTCAGCTAAAAGAGCCGGTCTGGGGACACATTATCTATGTATGATTTAATGAGAGGGACCATGGACACTCTGATACTGGCTGACACTGCAGAACACCTTACTTATTTGTGAATAAATTGTTCCAATCTTATAAACCAAAGAATTCCCCTTGAAAACAGACCCTCCTGGTAATATTATGTTTTTGCTGTAAGGCAGAATGAATTAATCATCTTCAAATCACATCAGAAAATGTTAAAACCAGCTCTATGCATATGATAGAAAAAAATTAATGGAAATACTTTGGGGAACACAAGTGAGAAAATGTAATACAGACATAATGGAAGTTAAGATATACTATACAGTAGGATCTTGATGAGCTCCAGGATGTGAAATGCATGGCATTTTGTTAGAGCTGATGAAATCCGTGTTATCCTTTCTAAGTCTGCCAGTATGGAGACAGCTCAATGCAAAAAGTCTTGCCTAGTGTGACAAACAAATAGAGCTCAACATAGAAGCTGCATAATCACAGGGTCGAAAGAATTGGAATTTTGTTCTTTGAATCGGTGCCACAATGAACTCTATTTAAACAAATACAAATATATGTGGGAAGAAATAGAAACAAAAACATTTTGAAATGACAAAACCAAAAACAGCTGGATCATTTCAGCCTGGCTGATCTTATTTTCTGCCACAGCAATGCAATTTATAGCTTTGTTAAATAACTTTTGTTTAATAAAAGAATCCAGGCAGATTGCTGATTTTTTTTTCAATTGTAATAGCAGTTTGAGCAAATGACCACTTAAAGCCATACTTTCATGGGATATAATTTGTTTCTCTCCCTTTCAGAGTGCTACCATTTTAAATATGGATACATTCTCATATTTTCTCTCACACCTGTTTCTTCAAGGACGTTAAAGAGCATAAATTCCATGTCCTGGCTATTGTAAATAGTGCTGCTATGAATATTGGGGTGCATGTGTCTTTTTGAATTCTGGTTTTCTCAGGGTATATGCCCAGTAGTGGGATTTCTGGGTCATATGGTAGTTCTATTTTTAGTTTTTTAAGGAACCTCCATACTGTTCTCCATAGTGGCTGTATCAATTTACATTCCCACCATCAGTGAAGGAGGGTTCCCTTTTCTCCACACCCTCTCCAGCATTTATTGTTTGCAGATTTTTTGATGATGGCCATCTGACCAGTGTGAGGTGATACCTCATTGTAGTTTTGATTTGCATTTCTCTAATAATTAGTGATGTTGAGCATCTTTTCATGTGCCTACTGGCCATCTGTATGTCTTCTTTGGAGAAATGTCTATTTAGGTCTCCTGCCCATTTTTTGATTTGGTTGTTATTTTTTTAATATTGAGCTGCATGAGCTGTTTGTATATTTTGGAAATTAATCCTTTGTCCATTGATTCGTTTGCAATTATTTTCTCTCATTCTGAGGGTTGCCTTTTCATCTTGTTTATAGTTTCCTTTGCTGTGCAAAATCTTTTAAGTTTCATTAGGTCCCATATGTTTATTTTTGTTTTTATTTTCGTTACTCTAGGAAGTGGGTCAAAAAAGATCTTGCTACGATTTATGTCAAAGAGTGTTCTGCCTATGTTTTCCTCTAAGAGTTTTATAGTGTCTGGCCTTACATTTAGGTCTTTAATCCATTTTCAGTTTGTTTTTGTGTATGGTGTTAGGGAGTGTTCTAATAAAACAAATATCATATATCAATGCATATATGTGGAATCTAGAAACGTGGTATAGATGATCTTTTTTGCAAAGCAGAAATAGAGACACAGACAAAAAGAACAATGTATGGATACCAAGGGGGAATGGGGGTGTGGAAGGAATTGGGAGATTGGGATTGACATATATACACTATTGATACTATGTACAAAATAGATAACTAATGAGAACATACTCTATAGCACAGGGAACTCTATTTAATGCACTATGGTGACCTAAATGGGAAGCAAATCCAAAAAAGAGAGGATATATGTATATATATAGCTGATTCATTTTGCTGTATGGTAGAAACTAACACAACATTGTAAAGGAATTATATTCCAATAAAAATTAATTAAAAAATAAAATAAAATAAAGAGTACTGATTTATCCTCTTTAAATCAATGTACTTTTGTATGGTACTTGTAATGGCCATTCTCAGCTAACCAAAGAAGAGCAACAAACAGAACTTTTTTGAGTGATTATATCTAAAAGCTTCTACAGGAAGTATCAATAATAAGTGGAGCACCAAGAAGACCTAGATACTGACACTTCTTCCAATGCTTATACCCTTAAATGGCAGATAACAACCAATTTATACATTAATTATCCATCCATGCCACCATACATTCCTTCAACATTAATTGTAAATATTTAAGTGAAGGTTACCAATCTACACTAAGGTGAGATTAATAAAAATAACAATGTAGGATCTGATAAGACAATTATCTTGGAAGTAGAATCAGAGGGCTCAGTAGCTCATTAGATGTTGAACTGAACAACAATGGTCAAGTCAAATTGATGTACAGTTTTCTTTTTTAAATTTTATTTATTTATTTATTTATTTATTTTTTACTTTTGGCTGTGCTGGGTCTTCATTGCTGCGCGTGGGCTTTCTTTAGTTGCGGTGAGCGGGGGCTATTCTTCATTGCAGTGCGCGGGCTTCTCACTAAGGTGGCTTCTCTTGTTGCGGAGCATGGGCTCTAGGCGTGCAGTCTTCAGTAGCTGTGGCATGCAAGCTCAGTAGTTGTGGCTCATGGGCTCCAGAGTGCAGGCTCAGTAGTTGTGGTGCACAGGCTTAGTTGCTCCGCGGCATGTGGGATCTTCTCAGACCACGGCTCGAATGTCCCCTGCATTGGCAGGTGGATTCTTAACCACTGCACCACCAAGGAAGCCCCTGATGTACAGTTTTGAAACTCTGAGCCGTAGAGTGCCACCCAGTACTGCCTGAGAGAATAATTAGATGGATGACTGAATATATTTTTGTAAGAAGGTAATACATATTAATTTCTGGAAGTATTAAGATTGAGACACCAGTGAGATCTCCAAATGACAAAAATACAGATCATTACAAGGTATGGTCTACTTCACTCAGACCACAATAATGCCTGAAGATTGCCTAAAAAATACCAGACATTTTCAGGGCTCCACATCTTTTCTAAGCCTATTTGCACTGACAGATGACCTTTGAGGTCCTTCCTATCAGACAAAGCATGAGGTAGTCTTCAAAGTTTCAGTGACAAATTCCTTGTCTTCTTTTTCTTCAAAATCCAGGTCTTCAACTGCATATTTCTGTTTCTAATTTAATCAGTGCATTTCCTTGTTCAGTATTATAATGTAGTTACTCTCCACTTCTGCATGTAGTCATGTGGATGTAGAGAGAACCACTATCTGATTTCTGCTTTCTGGGGGGTTGCATATCAAGTGGACAGTGTGAAATTAAGTACTAAAATAGACAAATTAGTTCTAAGGCTTTCTTGTACATTCCAAATCCTTTCTCTAAAGCTTTATAACATTGGAAACATTCAGAGAGTTATGACTGTCCATTAGACTCTAATCTCCTTGAAGGTAGAGGTATTGCCAAATTCATGTTTTTGTTTGTTTGTTTGTTTTTGTTTTGTCTTCCACAGAGATTTATTCACTAGGGATATCAATGAACACATGTTTTAAGAACGAACAGGTAAGAGAGTGCATTAGAAGCATGGAAGCACCAATTGACCATTTTAGACATGTAGAGAGGGACTACAAAAGCATAAGGCACTAATACTTGTTCCATTCATTCATTCAGTACTTATTTTAAAAGATGAGTAAACAACCCAAGCAGGAGAAAAACCCAGGTGAGAATACAGAAGTGAGAACAGGAACTAAATATTCGGGAAATAAGGACAGGATTGGGTAGAATGTTATGCAGGGTTTGTATTTCACAAGGAGGGGTGATCTTGTTGAGAAGCTGAGGGGGATCACTGAAGCTAAGGAGGGCAAACCTGAGGATGTGGAGATAGGCAATGCTTCTAAAGTCCATTTGTAAAACGACACAGTGAACCATATTATTAGGACCCAAACCACATGCTTCCCTGTCAACTAAATTTTCAATTAAATTGCAGTGTAATTTTGACAAAATGGGCACCATCTGAAACTTATTTGGCTGTGCAAACTAATAGTTACATGGCACAGAGCAAACATATTGCAGACCCAGTGGCCAGTAGGTATATATATATATATATATATATATATATATATTTTTTTTTTTTTTTTTTTTTTTTTTTCCCCAAAAAATAGAGCTTTCAGAATTCCCAGGGATACTGTCTTTGGAACTCTGAGCATTGCCTAATGGAAGTTTCTGATTGGCTGCCATTGAAGTCATTCCCAAGTCCAGGATGTGGCACTGCATGTTGTATGCTTTATTTTTAATTTATAAATTCTATTTCAAAATCTCAGTAAAACGTGACAGGCATGGCTGTTTGCAGAAATTATGACACTTTTCAAGCAGTTAAAATCCCTGAGTCTATAGCTGCTGTATCTTGTTGCAGCACTTGAGGAACTAATACTCACCCCAAAGTGCTGATGACCCACCCTGCTTTATCCTTTGACTGTGTTGTGTCTGCTCTATTGTATCCCACGAAGGTTTACTAAATTGGCATGTGAGTGTGAAAACCTGATAGATAGTTCTTAGACAGTCACATGGGAAATGAATTCATTTATAGTGGTTTTCTACTCAAGGAATGATATCATCTTTCGTTTGTTAACAAAAGAAAACAGAGTAGGTATGGTTGACATTCCTACACTTTAGTTGTAAAAAAAAAAATGCCTATTAAGTTATTCGGAAGGTTCAGGAGCAAGGAAAAACACAGGTAGAATCACTCCCTACTTTGTAGCTATGACCTGATCAAGTTACTTGATCACTGTAAGTCTCAGCTTTCTCATCTAAAAGTTGAGCAATGATACTTTTTAGGGTACTTTGACTATCAATGAAATAACTAAAAAGTACCTGGGACATGGTAAACCTTCAGTAAATAGTAGCTATTTAACCACCTTATATCCTTAATATTCTGTTCACTGTGTCCAGTCAGACTAACAAAACTAAAATGTGACTAGCTCTCAGGAGTTAGTTAACATCCTTTCAGGACAGGGATACCTGGTCAGACTCACCAACAAAAGTGATGGGGAGACAGGAGGAGAGCTTGAAATTTTTCCTGGAAAAGTGAGTCACCAGTTTATCTATCCATGGATGTCTGATACCATAAGAGAGAAAAGCTAAGTAGAATTTCGGAAATGCAGTCAAAGAAAGAAAAAGAAACTGGGATAAAACATGTGGATCTGGTAAGGAAACAAGAAGAGCAAAATTGTTAGTGAGAAAGGCACCTAAAGTCCAACTCAGATCAGAATTAAGAGGCTTCTCTAAGGAAGCTAGACCCCATGGTTCACTATATGTATTTATAGGGCCCTGAACATGTAGGTCTTTTTTTTAAATTAATTTTTTTTAATTTAACAACTTTATTGGTGTATAATTGCTTTACAGTGTTGTGTTAGCTTCTGCTGTATAACAAAATGAACCAGCTATACTGTATACATATATCCCCATATCTCCTCTCTCTTGCGTCTCCCCTCAACTCTCCCAATCCCACCCTTCTTGGTGGTCACAAAGCACTGAGCTGATCTCCCTGTGCTATGCAGCTGCTTCCCACTAGCTATCTATTTTACATTTGGTAGTGTGTACATGTCAATACTACTCTCTTACTTCATCCCAGCTTCCCCTTCACCTTCCCCCTCCCCGTGTCCACGAGTCCAACCTCTACGTCTGCATCTTTACTCCTGTCCTGACCCTAGGTTCTTCATATCCATTTTTCTTTTTTTTTAGATTCCATATATATGTGTTAGCATACGGTATTTGTTTTTCTCTTTCTGACTTACTTCACTGTGTATGACAGATTCTAGGTCCATCCACCTCACTACAAATAACTCAATTTTATTACTTTTTATGGCTAACATTACATTGTATATATGTGCCACATCTTCTTTATCCATTCATCTGTCGATGGACACCTAGGTTGCTTCCATGTCCTGGCTATTGTAAATAGAGCTGCAATAAACAGTGTGGTACATGACTCTTTTTGAATTATGGTTTTCTCAGGGTATATGCCCAGTAGTGGGATTGTTGGGTCATATGGTAGTTCTATTTTTAGTTTTTTAAGGACCCACCATACTGTTCTCCATAGTGGCTGTATCAATTAACATTCTCACCAACAGTGCAGTGGGTTCCCTTTTCTCCACACTCTCTCCAGCATTTATTGTTTGTAGATTTTTTGATGATGGCCATTCTGACCAGTGTGAGGTGATACCTTATTGTAGTTTTGATTTGCATTTCTCTAATGATTAGTGGTGTTGAGCATCCTTTCATGTGTTTGTTGGTAATCTGTATATCTTTGGAGAAATATCTATTCATGTCTTCTGCCCATTTTTTGATTGGGTTGTCTGCTTTTTTGATATTGAGCTGCATAAGCTGCTTATATATTTTGGACCTTAATCCTTTGTCAGTTGCTTCATATGCAAATATTTTCTCCCAATCTGAGGGTTGTCTATTTGTCTTGTTTATGGTTTCCTTTGCTGTGTAAAAGCTTTTAAGTTTCATTAGGTCTCATTTATTTATTTTTGTTTTTATTTCCATTTCTCTAGGAGGTGGGTCAAAAAGGATCTTTCTGTGATTTATATCAAAGAGTGTTCTTCCTATGTTTTCCTCTAAGAGTTTTATAGTGTCTGGCCTTACATTTAGGTCTTTAATCCATTTGGAGTTTATTTTTGTGTGTGGTGTTAGGAAATGTTCTAATTTCATTCTTTTATATGAAGCTGTCCAGTTTACACAGCATCACTTACTGAAGAGGCTGTCTTTTCTTCATTGTATATTCTTGCCTCCTTTATCAAAGATAAGGTGACCATATGTGCATGGGTTTATCTCTGGGCTTTCTATCTTCTTCCATTGATCTATATTTCTGTTTTTGTGCCAGTACCATACTGTCTTGACTACTGAAGCTTTGTAGTATAGTCTGAAGTCAGGGAGCCTGATTCCTCAAACTTCGTTTTTCTTTCTCAAAATTGCTTTGGCTATTCAGGGTCTTTTGTGTTTCCATAGAAATTGGGAAATTTTTTGTTATAGTTCTGTGAAAAATGCCATTGGTAGTTTGATAGGGATTGCATTGAATATGTAGATTGCTTTGGGTAGTAGAGTCATTTTCACAATATTGATTCTTCCAATCCAAGAACATGGTATATCTCTCCATCTGTTTGTATCATTTTTAATTTCTTTCATTAATGTCTTCTAGTTTTCTGCATACAGGTCTTTTATCTCCTTAGGTAGGTTTATTCCTAGGTACTTTATTCTTTTTGTTGCAGTGATAAATGAGAGTGTTTCCTTAAATTCTCTTTTAGATATTTCATCATTAGTGTATAGGAATGCAGGAGATTTCTGTGCATGAATTTTGTATCCTGCTACTTTACCAAATTCATTGATTAACTCTAGTAGTTTTCTGGTGGCATATTTAGGATTCTCTATGTACAGTATCTTGTCATCTGCAAACGGTGACACTTTCACTTCTTTTCCAATTTGGATTACTTTTATTTCTTTTTCTTCTCTGACTTCTGTGCCTAAAACTTCCAAAATTATGTTGAATAATAGTGGTGAGAGTGAGCGACATGTCTTACTCCTGATCTTAGTGGAAATGGTTTCAGTTTTTCACCATTGCAAACAATGTTGGCTGTGGATTTGTCATATATGGCCTTTATTATGTTGAGGTAAGTTCTCTCTATGCCTACTTTCTGGAGAGTTTTTAACATAAATGGGTGTTGAATTTTGTTGAAACATTTTTTCTGCACCTATTGAGATTATCATATGGTTTATATCCTTCAATTTGTTAATCTAGAGTATCACATTGATTGATTTGCATATATTGAAGAATCCTTGCATTCCTGGGATAAACCTCACTTGATCATGGTGTATGATCCTTTTAATGTGCTGTTTGATTCTGTTTGTTAGTATTTTGTTGAGGATTTTTGCATCTATGTTCATCAGTGATATTGGCCTGTAGTTTTGTCTTTTTGCGACATCTTTGTCTGGTTTTGGTATCAGGGTGATGGTGACCTCGTAGAATGACCTTGGGAGTGTTCCTCCTTCTGCTATATTTTGGAAGAGTTTGAGGAGGATAGGTGTTAGCTCTTCTCTAAATGTTTGATAGAATTCACCTGTGAAGCCATCTGGTCCTGGGCTTTTGTTTGTTGGAAGATTTTTGATCACAGTTTCAATTTCAGTGCTTGTGATTGCTCTGTTTATATTTTCTATTTCTTCCTGGTTCCATCTCAGAAGGTTGTGCTTTTCTGTGATTTCTTCCAGGTTGTCCATTTTATTGGCAAAGTGTTACGTGTAGTAATCTCTCATAATCCTTTGTATTTCTGCAGTGTCAGTTGTTACTTCTCTTTTTCATTTCTAATTCTGTTGATTTCAGTCTTCTCCCTTTTTTTCTTGATGAGTCTGGCTAATGGTTTATCAATTTTGTTTATCTTCTCAAAGAACCAGCTTTTAGTTTTATTGATCTTTGCTATTGTTTCCTTCATTTCTTTTTCATTTATTTATGGTCTGATCTTTATGATTTCTTTCCTTCTGCTCACTTTGGTTCTTTGTTTTTATTTCTCTAATTGCTTTCAGTGTAAGGTTATGTTTTTTATTTGTGATTTGTCTTGTTTCTTGAGGTAGGATTATATTGTTATAAATTTTCCTCTTAGAACTGCTTTTACTGTGTCTCACAGGTTTTGGGTCATCATGTTTTCATTGTCATTTGTTTCTAGGTATTTTTTGACTTCCTCTTTGATTTCTTCAGAGATCACTTGTTTATTTAGTAGTGTATTGTTTAGCCTCCATGTGTTTGTATTTTTTACAGTTTTTTTTTTCCTGTAATTGATATCTAGTCTCATAGTGTTATAGTTGGAAAAGATACTTGATAAGATTTCAATGTTCTTAAATTTACCATGGCTTGATTTGTGACCTAAGATATAATCTATCCTGGAGAATGTTCCATGAGCACTTGAGCAGAAAATATATTCTGTTGTTTTTGGATGGAATGTCCTATAAATATCAATTAAATCCATCTTGTTTAATGTATCATTTAAAGCTTGTGTTTCCTTATTTATTTTCATTTTGGATGATCTGTCAATTGGTGAAAGTGGGGTGTTAAAGTCCCTTGCTTTTATTGTGATACTGTCAATTTCCCCTTTTATGGCTATAGCATTTGCCTTATGTATTGAGGTGTTCCTATGTTGGGTGCATAAATAATTACAATTGTTATATCTTGTTCTTGGTTTGATCGCTCAATCATTATGTAGTGTCCTTCTTTGTCTCTTGTAGTAGTCTTTATTTTAAAGTCTATTTTGTCTGATATGAGAATTGCCACTCCAGCTTTCTTTTGATTCCCATTTGCATGGAATATCTTTTTCCATCCCCTCAATTTCAGTCTGTATGTGTCCCTAAGTCTGAAGTGGGTCACAGTAGACAGCATATATACGGGTCTTGTTTTTGTATCCATTCAGCCAGTCTATGTCTTTAGGTTGGAGCATTTCATTCATTTACATTTAAGGTAATTATCGATATGTATTTTCTTATTACCATTTCCTTAATTGTTTTGGGTTTGTTATTGTAGGTCTTTTCTTTCTCTTTTGTTTCCTTCCTAGAGAAGTTCCTTTAGCATTTGTTGTAAAGCTGATTTGGTGGTGCTGATATTCTCGTAGCTTTTACTCGTCTGTAAGATTTTTAATTTCTCCATTGATTCTGAATGATACTTGCTGGGTAGAGTCATCTTGTTTGTAGATTTTTCCCTTTCATCGCTTTAAATATGTCTTGCCACGCCCTTCTGGCTTGCAGAGTTTCTGCTGAAAGATCAGCTGTTAACCTTATGGAGATTCCCTTATATGTTATTTTTTGCTTTTCCCTTGCTGCTTTTACTATCTTTTGTTTGTATTTAATTTTTGATAGTTTGATTAATATGTATCTTGGTGTGTTTCTCCTTGGATTTATCCTGTAGGGGACTTTCTGTGCTTCCTTGACTTGATTGACTATTTCGTTTCCCATATTACAGGAGTTTTCAACTATAACTCTTCAAATATTTTCTCATTCCTTTTCTTTTTCTCTTCTTCTTCTGTGACCCCTATAATTCGAATGTTGGTGAGTTTAATGGTGTCCCAGAGGTCTCTGAGACTGTCCTCAAGTCTTTTCATTCTTTTTTCTTTATTCTAGTCTGCAGTAGTTATTTCCACTATTTTATCTTCCAGATCACTTATCTGTTTTTCTGCCTCTGTTATTCTGCTATTGATTCCTTCTATAAAATTTTAAATTTCATTTATTTTGTTGTTCATCATTATTTGCTTGCTCTTTAGTTCTTCTAGGTCCTTGTTAAACGTTTCTTATATTTTCTCCTGTCTATTTCCAAGAGTTTGGATCATCTTTACTATCATTACTCTGAATTCTTTTTCAGGTAGACTGCCTATTTCCTCTTCATTTTTTTGTTCTAGTGGGTTTTTACCTTGCTCCTTCATCTGCTGCATATTTCTTTGTCTTCTCATTTTGCTTAACTTACTGTGGTTGGGGATCTCCTTTTTGTAGACTAAAGTTTCATAGTTACCATTGTTTTTGAAGTCTGCCCCCAGTGTGTGAGGTTGGTTCAGTGGCTTGTGTAGGCTTCCTGGTGGAAGGGAGTGTTGCAAGTGTTCTTTTGGTTGGGCTGTATCTTGTCTTTCTGGAGGGCAGGGCCACATCTGATGTTGTGTTTTGGGGTGTCTGTGAACTTAGTATGATTTTAGGCAGCCTCTCTGCTAATGGGTGGGGTTGTGTTCCTGTCTTGCTAATTGTTTGGCATGGGTCGTCCAGCACTGGAGCTTGCTGGCCCTTGAGTGGAGCTGGGTCTTAGCATTGAGAAGGAGATCTCTGGGAGAGTTCTCTTCGATTGATATTACATCGGGCCAGGAGGTGTCTGGTGGTCCAGTGTCCTTAACTTGGCTCTCCCACCTCAGAGGCTGAGGCCTGACACCAGGCCAGAGTACCAAGACCCTGTCAGCCACACAGAATTCCAGTGTTCAAATATATTTCTCGGTCCAAAACAGAGCTGCTCTTCCCTGGGATCCATGTCAGCAAATGGAAACTTAGGTAAGTCTGTGTGTCTGTAAATGCTCCACTTGACCACCTAAATTAATGTTTATTGGAGTATAGTTGATTTACAATGTTGTGTTAATTTCTGCTGTACAGCAAATAAATCAATTATACATATACATATATCCATTCTTTTTTATATACTTTCCCATATAGGTAATTACAGAGTATTGATTAGAGCTCCCTGTGTTATACAGTAGGTTATTATTAGTTATTTATTTTATATATAGTAGGGTGTATATGTCAGTCTCAGTCTCCCAATTTATCCCTTTATTGTTCTTCACTGGAAGTCAGAAGCCAGTGGCACTTTTGTATGCATCACCTCATTCCTGTCTAAATTTTATTTTCTTTTCCAGTGTCATTTATTATCTATTATTTTATTCATTTTGCATAGTTAAAAACTGTATATCTTTATATAGGTAGCATATATTACCCATGTCCTTTGACATAGCCTGGACTAATGAATATTGATCCTTTACTGTATAACCTGTTCAGTTGTCTTTCTATTTCTTGGCTTAGTCCTCTGAACTCAGACAGTTTATCCAATTTCTAACTTAGTCAACCCCTCCACTGATACTGGTTTCTTAACAGATCTTTTTTCTATCTTAATATCAACATTTGCGTGGATAAATTTGCCTCGAAGGACTGTTTCAGAAGCATAAAAAATGTTTTGATATATCTTCATTTTCTTTCATCTAACAGTATTTTCTGAGCTTTTGTCCCTTTGCTTATTCATGTGTGTTGTTTAAGCTTCACATATTTTTGTGTCCCATATTTTTCCTGCTATTTATTTTTAATTTTATTTCTTTTTAGTCAGAATATATATTTTGTAATATTTTTACCATTTCTAATTTACTGAGGTTTATGTCCTAGCATACGGTCTATCCTGGAAAATGTTCCATGAATATATGAAAATATTGTATGTTTTGTTGTGTGTAGTGTTTTGTAGATGTCTACTAGTTCTAGTTGGTGTATAGCATTGTAAAGTCTTCTATTTTCTTGTTGATATTCTGTCTATTGTTCGATATGTTATTGAAAGTGGGGAATTGTATGCTTGAATTATTATTGTTTTCTATATCTCCCTTCATTTTTGTCAGTTTTTGTCTGACGTATTTGGTTATTTGTTATTAAGTCCATACATATATATAATTGTTATCTCTTCCTGATAGACTGAGCATTTTATTTCTATAAAACATTATTACTTCTTTTTAATTCACAAGTCTACTTCATCTGATATTAGCAGAGCCCCTTCATATTTCTTGTGGTTGTTGTTTGAATGATGTAACTTTTTCTAAACATTAGTTTAAGTCTATTATATCTTTGAACATAAAATATTTCTTTTGTAGACATCCTTTAATCAGATCATGTTTTGTTAATCTGTCCTTTGATTACTTTGTTTAATACATTCACATTTAATATTGTTATTGATATAGTTGGATGATATCTGCCATTTTATTCTTTTTTCTATATTTCTCACATCACTTTGTTTCTGTAATCTTCTTCTGCAGTATTCTTTTCCATTAGTGAATGGTTTCTAATGTAGCATTTTAATTTCTTATCTTGTGATTTCACTGTATCTTTTTAATTTTTTTTTAACATCAAGCTGTTCAATTCTACTAATGTCTGGTTGATTATTCAACCATTTTCAACACAGCCTTGTGGCATAAATTGCTGTACTGACTAATGTGATCAAATTGTGGATCTTTTGCAGCAAGAACAGTTTCTGATGTCAGTGTTTGCTATTTATTCTGATTCCAGGAGGGCTCCTCTCAGCTAACTTACTCCTTAGTTCTCTCCAGTTAACTAGCCTGCCTAGATTTTAGCCTGTATCTTGAATCTCCTCCCAGTTGTCCATTACCAGAACTTCCACTGTTTTTATGAGTGCCTTTATGCTCAAACTTCTTCACTCTTAGTTGTAAAGGAAATCAGTTCCTTAGGAAGAGGTTAAGAGCTCTCTGATTTAATACTCACAGACATAGAGAACAGACTTGTGGTTGACAAGGGGGAGGGGGCTAGGGGAGGGTTGTACTGGGAGTTTGGACTTAACAAATACAAACTATTATATATAGGATGGATAAACAACAAAATCCTACTGTATAGCACAGAGAACAGTATTCAATATCCTGTGATAAACCATAATGAAAAAAAATATGAAAAAGAACATGTATATATATATATATATATATATATATATATATATATATATATAACTGAATCACTTTGCTGTACAGCAGAAATTAACAACGTTGTAAATCAACTATATTTCAATAATTTTTTTTTTTAAAAAGAGCTGTCTAGGAGACAGGTTAGCTTTTGGCTTGATCCTTTCTCTTGGCATGAAGATCCTTTTTCCTGACATGAAACCACTGCCTTATGCTCTAAGGCAGGGATGATCAAGCCCCTAGTCTTCTCAGTATGCTGTACCCAACAAGGCTTATAATATAAGGTCTCACCCTGGACTTAACTTCAACAACAGGAAGCTAGGGCCAAGATGAGAAATGTTGACATCCTGCTTCTACAGGCATGAAGTCCTCTGACTGAGAAATGAGCAGGGAAGGAGCCTTGTGTTCTTGGCTAAAGTAACCTGGACTAGACTCTCTACTTCACTGAGACTGTATTGGAGAGGCAGAAAGTAGTCTGCATTCAAATACCACAGACTTTCACCTTTCTTATCAAATTTTTGCCAATGTTCTTGAATGGCTGTTTATTCTTTGATGGTTTATCCTTCAGACCTGCCTTTCCAGAGACCTTAAATGATAATTTTTGGTAATAGTTTTTAATACATTCAATGGAGAGAGAAAGTCAGTAGAACCCTCAACACCGTCACACTACAGGTAGATCTCATGTGGCTATATCTTTATGAACTTTAGTTTTTATGCATACAAACATAAATATTTATAGAATAAATAATATGGTAATTGAGATTTAATTCAAAATATTATAAGGAAGTACTTAGAGATATAGATGGAATGAAATAGGTTTAGGAATAATTAAATTGAGTAAAGGATGAGCCAAGTTTATTAAATTTTTCTCTCTCTTTCTCTTCCTCTCTCCCTACTTTGCTATCTTTTTCTCTCCAAACGTGTATATGTTAGGTGTGTGTGTGTGTGTGTGTGTATGTGTGCATGCTCAATTTCAGACAGTATCTGGAGGATATAAAAGAAATCTACTCATTAGCTGCCTCTGGTGTTTGGGGCAGGAGAGTGTAGGAGAGAGACTTAGTTGTTAGGATATACCTTTTTTCTCCTAAAAAAGTTTTAGATGATTCTGAAATATGGCTGTATTTCCAATTTGAATCTATTAATATAGTGCAGGTTATTATTTTGTAAAGAGCAAAGTTGTTCAAGATCACTCAGTAAGTTAGTGCAGAGTTAGGATTTGGATCCAGACCCTCTAACACCTGACTCCTAAATCCAGAACTCACTTATATAATGTCACACGGCCATCCTGATTTTAGGACAAGTTTACTCTGTTCTTCAGATAACTAGAAAAGGGTCCATTAAAAATTATTTGAGAATATGTAGTTATAAAAAAAAACATTTTGGAGGATTGAAATTAACATATGTACCTGCTTCATGCAAAGTTGTTACTAAAGATTGATTTTGATTTAAATTACTTTTGGAAGAAGAAATGTGGTTGTGAGCAGGGAAACTAAATCATCTTATCAGGATGAACATACATCATGACATCTACTGATTGTGATCCATATCTGCCTAGGGAATATACATTTATTTAACTTAGGCCTCCAGGGTAAAATGAATCTTTTTGTAATTTTTCCAATAATGGCAATAATAATGATATATGTGTTCATAAGAAATATAAATGAGTAGGTCATGTATTATAAAATCACAGACTGAACAAAAATGGGATATTTAAAAACTTTAATAAATCTTAAATATTCCATAAAAATCTTCATTTCTCACTGCTCCTTAGGCATCATAGCAGTGCTATAATGTTTAACAATGATCTTTCTGGGTTTTTGTTTTTTTGGGTTTTTTTAGAGCTCCGATTTGTAGTGTTTGCCAAATTCTGTAGTATAAATACTCTGACTATGATCAAGTTCAACATACCAATGGTTAACAACTAGCCAACAAAATTCCTGAAAGTTTAACAATCGGGTCTCACAAGCTGGTATGTCAGCCCCAGCATACTTATTGAGCTCAGGTCCAATGGGAACATGTGCATTTGAAAATTAAACCAAATATAATACTAGATTTTTAGAGACAGTAGAGACAAGTGGAGGTTTTGAAAATGTCTAATTTTATGTGACAACTTGACAGGGCTATGGGGTACCCAGATATTTGGTCAAACGTTATTGGGTGTGTCTGTGAAGGTGCTTCTAAAGGAGATTAACATTTGAATTGGTAGACTGAGTAAAGCAGATTGTCTTCTTTAATGTGGGTGGTTCCCCATCCAATCAAAGACCTGAAAAGAACAAAAAGGCTGAGTAAGAAAGACTACCTTCTGCTGGACTGTTTGAGCTGGGATATCAGTCTTTTCCAGCCTTTGCACTTGAAATAAGAAATTGGCTCTTCTCATATCTTGAGCCTCCCAGCTTTCAGACAGAAACTTATACCACCAGTTCCCCTAGTTGTCACGTGTTTGGATTCAGACAAGAACTATACCATAAGTTCTGGGTCTCTAGCTTGCCAAACACAGATGGTGGGATTTCTCAGCCTCCATAATTGTATGAGACAATTCCTCATAATATCTATCTAACTGCCGATCTATCTATCTTTCTATCTATCTATCTATCTATCTATCTATCTATCTATCTATCTATCTATCATCTATCTATCTATCTATCTATCTATCTATCTATCTATCTATCTAATCTATCTATCCTACTGGTTCTGTGTCTTTGGAGAACCCTGACTAATATGAACATTTCTACAGGCTTTCCCTCTTACCAACACTGTTTTATTCTTCTGTGTCTAGCCAAATGCTTAAAAATCCTTCAGCACTTAAAGTCTTATTTCTGGCATAAATCCATTTCTGCCACTATCAGCCTATGATAATTCTCCTGTTTTCTGAATTCTTGAGATATTTAATTAAAATAACTACCATTTTCTGAGGGCTGACTAGAATAACATGTAGCAGGCATTCTTGAGATATTTGCATTTATTATTTTGAAACCTTATGAACATACTGCCTTGACAGGAATAATAGATGCAACAAAGAATCATAAAGTTTGTTACAGTGAATTAAGGACCTTGTAGAATGTAAGACACAGGACTCAGAAACTCAATTCCAGACCTATCTCACACCAAAGCCCACAGTCTTTCTATGTCATTTCATTACTATTCCTCTCTTTGTATAGCACAGGGAACTCTACTCAGTGCTCTGTGGTGACCTGGATGGGAGGGAAATCCAAAGAGGAGGGGATGTATGTGTACTTATGGCTGATTCACTTTGCTGTATGGCAAAAACTAACACAGCATTGTAAGGCAACTATACTCCAATAAAAATTAATTTAAAAAATAAATTAATAAATAAATAATTTTCACACACACACACAAAATATATATATATACCTCTCTTTTGAATGATGGATCTCAATCCATATGCATCAGTCCTACTCTCCAAAGGATATTAGCATTTTTATGCATATTGTGGGGGAATAGGATAGAATAAAACTAACATAAGGAGAACATCTTAGTCATACACTATACTGGAAACTCTTCTTACATTAGGTCATTTCACTCTCCTAACAAGCCTGGGTGTAGCATTATTTTTGTTATTATTATTCCTATTGTACAGATGAGGAAACTGAGGCTCAGATGATTTCCTATGATCATACACCTCATGTGTGACCAAACAGAAGTTAAAACCCAGTTCTCAAATGGTTTGTGTTCCTTACACTACTGAATATTCTTTACAGACATTGTAATAAATGACTTCCATTAAAAATCATAGGCTTATTCTATAGTATCTTCCCACATGTCACTCCTTCAAGCACTGGGATTCTAGTGACATTACCTTACTGGAATTAAGAGAATGAATTGAGCAGGTATTACAAGTATTCCCCACATTACAACAGAATGATAGATTTCTCTGCAGCTTCTTGATATGAAAGAATAACAAGAGCAGGGATGATTGACAGGTGTCCTTTACTTCTGCCTTCTCACACCCATATGCTTTCTTCAAGCTCACAGAGTTTCACAGGCGAGAAGCAAAGACTCCTAGATGACATCTCAGGGGAGCTGGTCTAAGCAGAAGGAACAGTGTGCAGTCATGGATTAAAAATGACTGAGGGGACCTCACCCCAATTGTCACCTTCTTCCTGCACAGTTTGTCATAATCTCTAAGGTGCCACCATTGGATGATATTTCTGTAACTCTCAGAAGCCTCTGAGGTAGGATGAGATTTCATTCTCTATATAGTGCAGTGGATGACAAAATGGATATTGGCATGCACTCTACCTTGGACGATCTTCTTCACATATTCTAGCCTCAATCCCTAGTGAAAAATGCACAATAATATCACTTCTCTGTCAGAGATGTCATGAGGGTTAAATAAGATGGTCTCGAGTACTTGAAATGGTGTTTGACACATAATAAGTGAGTTATTACTCTTGTTACAATTATTAACATTTTGTTTTAGAGTTGAGAATCTGAAAGGTCTAAGAGAAAGGCTCTTGGTGATAATTTAAATTGGTATCAATGCCTCTGGGTTATAATCCAGTGACCTCTTCTTAGATATCTTATTACCTGAAATGGCAACTTGGACCAATAAATGAATAATTTACTTAAGGGAAATACTTTAGTGACTTTTTCAGTTTAAAGAAGGTTATTTAAGTAAAATTTTGGACAATTGACTTATTTTTATGGGTAATTATAAGTACATAATAATGAAATTTATTAATCAGGAGAGAATTACTTTAACATATATTAAGATATAGAAAATGTATTTGGTTAAGTCATATGTATGGGGACTATATCTTAAAAGATGTTCTGTATAGTAATGTTTGGGAACATCTCATAAGCTATATTTTATTTATAGAAATGGAATGAAATAAATTTATAGAATTGGTTCAATATATCTCTGACTGATGAAACTATTTTATCAATAAGATACTTGGCATAAAAAGAGTAAAGAAAAAACGAGTACTGTACAGTTTCACTGTGGATAAAACAATGAAAAAATTACATGGAATATTCTTTGAGTCATGGGTAAAGGGGCTGCACTGTCTTTACTTTTTAATGTCACTTTGCACATGGCATATGCCTATTCTTCTTTTCATTGACAAGGGCATAAATAAAAAACAAAGCAAAACAGAAAGAAAAATGACTGTGGACTTACCTCAGTTGGTCCAGACTGTCAGTATCCCTGATTAGAGCTGTCCCCTTGAACATCAAGATTATGGAGTGATCATGGCAACCTGTTGCTTTGATAATTCTCCCTGATAATGGCCTTCATGAAAATGTGTCTACAGAAAGCAGAAAGTTAAAAGAGTTGGTTAAATATATAGATCAAGCCATCTTAAAATTCACTAAGTTATTTACAAGTATTGAAATCTAATTTTTGGCCATTCTATAACCCATCTTCCTTCATTTACTATTGAGGGAAAATAATCACATATTTACATTTCTTTAAGTTATGAAGCACATTCCATCATTATTTAGCAATTAAATGAAATTATAGTAATTTTCTTGGCTTGCAATTAAGTTGTTTTAGTACATATTTCTCACTCAGAAAGATCAGAAAATTATTTTCTCATTCCATTTGACTTTTCTTATGAAGTTATGAAAATAAATTAGAGCCAATATTTGCTGTTTTAAAAGAAAATGAAAGAAAGAGAGGATTTGAATGCGTACAAAGTATTTTCTCAAGAATGTAGATACAAGGTTGTATAAAAATATATATTCTTTTCAGATGAAAAAATTTTCGATTTGACTGAGTGGCCGAAGTTATTTTTTAAATAAGGCACAGCTGAGTGGCCATTTTAAGTGAACTACAAATATCAGTGAAAACCAATAGCCTCACATTTCTCTCTACAGATATCAGCTATGGCAGTCTTGTCACTGGCAGCAGAGACTCCTTGCCAGACTGTTTCTTAAGAGAACACATTTTACATTTCTTTGTTGTAATTGTGCAAAGGCTCTTCAAAATATTTCCTATTACTCATAAGTAAATGTTGTTTATTATTCTCCTTTAAAAATGAAGAGTATTGCCCCAAATACGTATGGGAATAGGGAACGGTGGGATGACTTAAAGTAAGAACTTCACTTTGAGCTGAACCTTCTCCTGGAACTGTCCAGCTACCAAGTTGCAGCACGTGAGTTCAATTAGCATGGCTGAAGAAGGTAGTTCTCACTTCTTCCAAGGTAAACCTGACGTTCTCAAGCTTTTTTCAGGACAAATTCCTAGATGGCAAAATGGCAGCATCAGAATTAATTGGTGGTCAGTGACTCAAGAAAAGTGTAAACTCCACAGTCCATCTCTTTAACTTCCAACGGATTAATTCTACCTAAGGGGATGGAAACATTGACTGGGTGATTATCTGGTTATCTTTATGGCTACACATTAATTTGAAAAGGTTAATGAAGTTAAGCCACCTTGAGAGTGTAAAACACAGCTGCCATTGTTCTCATGATATACCTGTAGGTGTTGTCTCATTGGAAGATTGAGAAAAAGTAACACACAACAATTAATGAATAACACAAATGTGAATTTCAGTGCTATTCTATACCAATCATTCTGCATACTTTAAGAGTTCTGAAAAGGGAACTTTAGAAATATCTAGATAGTCTAGAGGATCTTTGGAGAGGGTTAAGAGTTAAGCTCATCATTTAAGGATGAGACAAAAGAAGAAAGCTGTGAAGTGTCAGGCTCTGCTTCAGACACTAGAATATATTAGGTACGAAAATATCTTCTAAGACTCACAATAAAGTTTAGACAAAGGCTATATTATTACTGTTTTTCAAATGAAGTAATTAATGCTCTGAGAGATAAAATAATCTCCTACAAAATAGGGGAGGGGATGGATTTCTTCCCTGAGGACTTTCTCTGCCCCCAAACTACCAGCATTACTTCTGCTGAGACTGGGGTCTTTCCACTTTACAAAAAAATGTAAAATGATCAGTAGCACACCTCCAGCTTTTCTGTTTAGATTAAAATGCAAGTTTATTCTCCTCTAAGGAAAACTAAATTTTCAGAATGCTGACCCCCCTATAGTACTCATTCACAGTCTTCCTGGTCCCTTTCACCATCACTTGGTAATCACTAATCTGCTTTAAATTTCTATATATTTGCCTGTTCTGGACATTTATTATAAATAAGAATGTATAATATTTTTGTGTGATTGGCTTCCTTCATCTAGCATAATGTTTTCAAAGTTCATATATGCCTAAGTATCAGCACATACTATGTTTAATGCCAAACAATATTTCATTGCATAGATAATGAAACATTGTACACATTTATTTCTCAGTTGATGGACATTTGAGTTGTTTCCACTTTTGGCTATTATAAATAATAGCACTAAGAAAATCTGTGTAAAAGTTTTGTGTGGACATATGTTTTCATTTAGGTTTCATGTATAGCTAGGAGTGAACTTTTTGGATCACATGGCAACAGTTTGTTAAACATTTAGAGGAACTGTAAAACTGTGTTCCAAAGCAACTGCATCATTTTACATTCCCACCACAAGTGTATGAGTGTTCAATTGTTTCTGCTTCCTTTTCAGTGCTTGTTATTGTTTGCCGTTTGTATTATAACCATCCTGGTGGTTGTAAATGGTATCTCCTTCTCCTTGTGGTTTTGCTTTGCACTTCCCTAATCAGTAATGATGTTGAGCAAATTTCATGTGCTTATTGGCTACCTGTACATATTCTGTGGAGAAATGTCTATTCAGATCCTTTGCCCATTAAAAATTATGCTTTTTATTATTGAGTTCTAAGTACTTTTTATATATTCTAAGTACAAATCTGATATCAGATATATGACATGAAAGTATTTTCTCCAGTTCTATGGGTTGGCTGTTGACTTTCTTTATGGTGTATTTTAAAACAAAAATGTCTTAAATTTTGATGAAATCCAATTTATCTATGTTTTCTGTTGTTGCATGTGCTTTTGGTGTCATGTATAAGAAGTCTTTGCTTAATCTAAGGTCACAAAGATTTAAGCATTTTTTTTCTTCTAAGAGTTTTCTAGGTTTAGCTCTTACAATTATGTCTTTGAACTATTATGAGTTAATTTTTTAAAAATATGATGTGAGTTAAGTATCCAACATCATTCTTTTTCCTGTGGATCTCCAGTTGCTCCAGCACAATTTTTTAAAAAGACTATTAGTTCCTTAATTTTTGTTGGCACTATTGTCAAAAGTCAATTGAACATAAATATAAGTAGCTTTTTTTCTGGATTATTAGTATGATTTCATTAATGTATGTGTCTATCCTGAGATCAGTACTATTATTTCTTGATTATCGTAGCTTTGTATTAAGATTTTGCATGGGAAAATGTGAGTCCTCCAATTTAGTCTTTCTTTATCAAGGTTGTTGTGGCTATTTTGGGTACCTTGCTTTCCATATGGATTTTAAGATCACATTGTAAATATTTAGAAAAAAGACAGCTGGGATTTTATAGAGTTTATACTAACTCTATAGATAAATCTTAGGAGTACTGACATGCTGACAATATTAAGTCTTCTAATTCATGAACACAGAATTTATTTCCAGTTATTTAGGTCTATAATGTTTTAATGATATTTTGTAAGTTTCAGTGTTCAAATTTTGAGCCTCTTTTGTTAATTTTTTATGCTATTATCAATAGAATTCTTTTCTTAATTTCATTTTCATATTGTTCCTTTGTAGTGCATAAAAATATGTTGACTTTTATGTTGATATTTTACCTTTCAACTTTGCTGAGCTTATTCATTAGCCTGAAAAATTTTCAAGTGAATGTCCTACAATTTTTATATGCAAGAATGTCATTTCACATGAAGATAGATTTATATTTCCCTTTCTTATTTGAATGCATTTTATTTCATTTTCTTGCCTAATTGCTCTTGCTAGAACTTCCAATACTATGTTGAATAGAAGTGGCAGAAGTAATATCTTACCATTGTTTCTGATCTTATAGGAACAATTTCATTCTCTTACAATTAAGTATGGGCTTTTTGCTTTGTTTTTTTTTTTTTTTTTTTTTGGTAGATGACTGTTATCAGGTTGAGGAATCACCTTTTATTTCCAGTTGTTTGTGTTTTTATCATGAGAGTATGTTGGATTTTGGAAACTGCAACCAAATTAAACTCTCTCATTTTTTTTTTTTTTTTTTTTGTTAACCTTGGAATGTCTCTATTTTTTCCCAAACTGTCACACTGGAAAACCCATATGAAGGCTCTGTAGTCAACAGTTCCAACTGAACACTTTCTAACCATCCTCAACAAAGTGCCAGATCCATGAGTGCAACCATCTTAGCTCCATCAGATAAGCCAATCCACTAGCTGAAAATTACCATGGTTACCATGTGGAATAGAAGAATGTCCAGGTGAATCATGTAATGACTAATCTTTTTTCTTAGCCCATTGGGGCTGCTATTACAAAAATACCATAAACTGGGTCACTTATAAACAACAGAAATTTATTTCTCACAGTTCTGGAGGCTGGAGGGTCCATGATTAAGCTACCTGTGGGTTCAGTGTCTGGTGAGAGTCCACTTTCTGGTTCATAGATGATGCCTTTTTACTCTGTCCTCACAGATAAAACAGGTGAAAGATCTCTTTTATAAGAGCACTAATCCTATTCAAGAGGGGAATGCTCTCATGATCTCATCACCTTCAATGTTCCCACCTCCTAATGCCATAACCTTGTGCAATAGGTTTTCCACATATGGACTTTGGGGGGATACATTCAATCTATATTATTTGTCCTCTGAAGAGGAAGAAAAAGCTGAATGGTATCATGTTGAGGGCATGTTGGCTCTCAGACATTCTGATGTATATTCTTCTATTATCTACCTGTCTGTCTATTTATCTATCATCTCTATCTATCTATCTATCTATTTATCATCTATCTATCTGTAATCTAGCTATTTATCTATCTACCTCTTTCTTTTTTCTCTTTACCTTACTCTCTCTGCTAGTCAGGATTCACCAAAAAAATTTTAGAGCTTAGCAATGGACTATCCACAAATTGCAAACTCTGGCTTTGTCTATCCTAGGTATTTGCTTATTGGGGAGATAATAATGAATAAGATATGATATTCAATTGAAGTGTTAATAACTTGGCAACTGTTTAATCAATTACTATGCAAGTGTTCTGAATTGGGAAGCAAAAGGCCATTACTCTCAGGGAGCAAAGCCCTTACATTCACACTTTCTTACAGTTCTAAATTAAGTTTGACTTATTTATAAATAAACTGTTAAGAGTAAGGTCATGCCAATAATGGCGTAGACATCATTTTTCATATTTTAATAAATTTAACATTGCTTTTTCTCTGGATAGCATTTAATTGCACTTATTTATATCTCACAAGTGAGTGTTTATTAGAGCACAGTCTCAGCAAGACCTCTGGAAGCTGTTGGACATACGATCTAACTCTTTGGTAGAGAAAGAAGGTCCCCAGTCCTCCCTTGTATATATCTGCAGAATAAATAAAGGTCAGAGATAACACCAAGATGAATGGGCATTTTTCTGCTCTTAGGTAAGGAGGAAATAAAGTAAATCTTTTCCTTTATTTTGTATTTATTTATTATTCATTCATTTATTTATTTTTATTTTAACTAGAGAGGACTCAGGGACGTACCTTGCTTGAGAGCAGAAGAAATAAGTGTTCATTACTGAATCTCCACTGGGAATCAAAAGTGCACGCTTTCTGTAGCATTTCTTAAACTATCTCCTGGCAACCAAGAATGGTGGTTTGTGAAAAGTGGGTTAACAGGGCAGCTGCAGTTGGGTGAGGGAACACTAAACTCTAACCTCAAGAGATAGTAATAGCAATTGTTCATGCATATGTCATGTATCCAGGTATATTATAGAGAATTTTTCTCATGATCAAACAAGAAGTAAAGTATTACAATGTCTGAGCACACCTATTGAAAACTGAACACACCTTGAAACATTTAGAAACTTGAAGGTCCAAAATCTGTTGAAAATGATGACTTTCCTGTACAATGGTGTTCTGTGGGGAAGTTTAATTATGTTTCTAAGAAATTTTTATAAGTGCAATGAATGTTGCTTTTGAAATCCATTATGGTGATTTGATATAGAGCAATCAAAATCATAAAATTTCACACTGAATGCTCTCTTTGCAAAATAGACTTTCCTCGTTTGAGTAGGCCCTTTGTATGCCAACGAGGGAGAGGGTTTTTGGTTTCACTGTCCATGGACTGAGAAACATGACACATTAGAAGTGGTCTGAGCCCATAAGTCAACTTAGTGATTTGCCCAAGGTCACACAGCTTGTCAGCATGACCAATTTGAACTCTTGGTTCTTGATCCCAGACCAGTGATCTTTTGTCATAGAACTTACTAAGTCACCTTTTCTAGATGAATAAATTTGCTTCACTTAAGAGAGACATTTATCTCTAAGGTGACTTCTCATACATATCTTACAGAATTCCCATTATACAGATGAGAAAACTCTAACCAAAAAATGTCTGTCAGCTTGCCCAAAATCAAACCTCTAACATAGGCAGAGCTAATGCAAAATCTTTGGACGCCATGTTTTGCTGCCTTTCAAAATATGAGGCAAGAGTGTCTATTATTAGAGCTGAAGTATTTAGTCCATACATAATTAATCCAAACGGAAGTTAGCATTCTTGCTAAAAAAAATGTGATATATGCAGGATCTGTTAGAGTTTGTATCTTTTGAATCCTTTTGCCAATCCATTTGCTGTCTTTGAGAATATAAATTTTAAAGAAAAAAACATAAGAAGGCCCATTTAATTATGTCCATGTAATTAGTCCATTTATATCTTTTGTTTGCATTATTTGCTTTTTACTGCAAGGATATAATCAATATTTAAATTTTATTATGCAAACTCCACACACCCATGCTAAATTCCAATTGGCAAGTATATGTTTCTGATCACAATCTTGGCAAAGTCACTGACTCCTGGAGCATCTGGAATCCAGTTTTCTTTGCTTAGCCCACTAATACAATTTACAGTGTTTTGAAAGGTAGCCTATTAGCTGTTCGTCTAAGTAATTGACACAGCTAAGGTTCAGATGAGCCCTTACATTTTCTTCTTTCACAAACCATTAGGCAAAGCAATTTTATTTCATTTTCCTGCCAACTTATTCTTCAAGTTGCTGATTCCCTTAGCAACTGGATTTAGTAGACAAAGGTGAATAAGCACTGGTATTTATTTTATAAAGCTCAAATTCAGCCTTCAATCTAATTCTTCAATGTTAAATGTGGTGTCTACAATTTTGAGAAAAAGTACTTAAGACAATGTTTCTTATTTTGAGTCTCATGGTGTTCAAATTAAGTATAACCAATGCTTGAGATGATCATTATGGTGATGTATATTTCTGTTGTTTCCTCCAATCCATTTCAATACAATGACAGACTTTTTATTTTTTATGGCATAAAATCAGTGTATTTTATTAAGGATGTTATTTTGTGAAGAGTAATAGATTTCAGATACAGTATTGTCATACTTTGGGTTTTGACTGTGTGATTGGCCTATCAAGATCCATGTGAAAATTGTCAACTCTGTAATGCAAATTAGTGTCAGAACAGGGCCTAGGGTCTAAGAGAAATTTATAAGAGGAGTTGAAAGAAATATCATAACCATTCCATTATACTTCAGGTTTGTTTGTTTGTTTGTTTTAGGTAATTTAGGATTTTTGGTGAACTGAAAGTGTTGTTGATTTTGTTTTTCAATGTTAAATAATTAAAAGGAGATAGAAAATGCATTTGAATCAATTAAGCTTATATGTTGATTATATAACACACTTGAATACTTGACTTGAACTTCTTCAACTTTGATAATTAACTGACTCATATTAAAAATGGATCATTTCATTATTTCACACTGGAAGAAATTCCAATCAGGAAGATTCTGTGATTTATTCAAGGACACACAGCTTTTTAAGTGTAAACAATTCAAATGCAAAGTTCTTAACCCCTATGAGTTCATGTAATTAAAATCATGGGTAGTGAAATATAATGTGGATATTCAAACATGGACTGATTAAATAACTGTGTATTTATGTATGGTTTTTCCTTTTCTCTGTTTTCAAATGCAGAATCCAAATAATGTTTGTTGAAAGGAGTTTTTTGTTTTTTTTATTTACTCTCATTTGATTCCATTGGGTTGGGATTTAGAAAAGATATTAGTAGATTCTTAGAACCTAGGCTTGCTAAGAAACCAAATTTTCTTTTTTGTATTGATTGCCATTCTTTTGAATTTCCTCCTGTATTGATGTTATCCTCATATTCATTTTTGACATTCATTCTTTTCTCAACACTTTTTATCTTGAGTATTCCCCTATCTCTCTATCTTATTCCCCATCTTCTTGGTCACTTCCTGTTTTACCTGTCTGCAATTAACATTTTCCTATGGCATTCTCTTTGAAAAACTCTTCCTTCTACTCCACATTTGTTCTTGGTGATTTTAACTCTTCTTACTTCATAGATAACCCATGTTATTATGGTTTTTAAATGTCTATTTGTCTCCATCAGTCATTACCACATTTACTTATCTTTTTCTCATGGATTTACTGACATCATCTCAAAATATTCTTCTAAAAATCTCATCCACTTTAAACCTGTTCCTCCTCTCATGCTCCCTGTCTTGACTGATGTTATAAGTACCATTTCAATAAGTTAGGTGAGAAAAGTTAGAGATATTTTTGACTTTTCCTTCTGTCGGGGACACCCTTTTTTTCTTTCTTTCTTTCTTTTTTTTTTTCCCTAGTCCTGTTGTTTTCTGCTCTATCGATTCTTATTGCTCTGCCTATATGCCTTCAATACTCTCCCTGTCTTGCACTCTCTTGCTAATGCCTTTTTCTTCCTTCCTCTTTTATTGACTCTACTTTTAAAACATCCATCCTGACTTAATCCCATTGCCTGGTCTTTAATCAATTGTTTCTAAACTTAAGTTTCTGTGTATGGCTATGTAGATGGCAAAACCATATGAACTTAAACCTCTGTTTCTTGAGTTGCCTGAAAATCCTACAAATAAAAGAGTGTTCTCAAGTTTTCAATAATGATGATTTTTAAGCCTTCACCATGCAGCTCAAGTTCTTTGATCCCTCTTATTCTTGGCAGATGACTCTAGATTTCTATTCCTGAGACAACAGATAACTTCAAACAGAAGCTACCCAGCCTGGTGACTGTGTCACTACAAACTTACCTATAAGCCTATTCAACCCTGACTCTTCCCCTCGTTAAATGTCTTCCTTTTCCCCTTAAATATTCACATACCCAGGTTTCGAGCTCACAATAGGCTTCATGAAAATTAACACAGATTTCTACCTAGATTTTCCTAAGTTCGGGTCTGTCCCTTTCCAAAAGGTCTCTGAATTATTTTGATGAATCTGGATAGAGAAACATATAATCAAATCTCGCCTTACAAACTAACCTCTATAATTCTGTCCTACTGAATACTGAACACATTTTTTAAAGCATTTTAAAAGAATTTTTAAAAATTGAAAAGAAGTGCTTATTACAGCAAGTCCTGCTTGTCATGGTTTACTCTCTTTTCAAGGTACTTCCATCAAAAAGCAGGGTTCAGTTTTCATTGATATTTTACTTCTCTTGAGTGGGAAGATTACAAAGCAGTGGTACAACTTCTTCTTGTTTAGGAAAAATATTTTGTAATATGTAGAAAATATTTTTATGGCTAGATTTTATTGACCAATTATTTTTACAAAAATAGATTCAATGTTTAAACATAACCTATTCAGAAGGGCAAAGTTTACTACTTTTCAGGATATAATTATGTCAATATATTTTTACAAAATTTGTATACACAGACTGACATACTCTATCCTTTCTTCATCATCAAAGGTAAAAGAATAAAAAAAGATAAATTTAAGATATATACCATTACTGCTGCAAATATAACCCTCATGCTGCTTCCTGAGAAATCATACTAAAACACAAATCTGATTAAGCTATTTTATGCTTAGAACTCTTTTATGTCCCCCATAAACCTCAGAATTAATTCAAATTCTTCAGAATGACTTATCTAGTTTTTTAACCAAGTCTTTGCTTAATTGTCAGTACCCCTTTCCATGCCCAACTCTTGTGATAGTAAGTGTCACAGTACAGAAATATTCTGTGCCTTTTGGTCTGCATATTTTTAGTTCTTTTACAATGAAGGAAAATCACATCTCTTCTCCAATAGTTTTCACAATTTTTTAAGTGAATGAATGAATGATAATGAATTAGCTTTCTAAACTATTCCTCACATTCTCTCATTCCACCATCAAAAGAATGATTTCTTAATCTACACTACATTAACCAACCTTCTCTTTGAAAAGTGTACACTAGATTGTCATTACCTATAGGACTAAGTGCAAAGTTACTGGCACTCCAATCAAAACTTCCACAGTATAGTTTCAAATTGCCTTACCTGTCTTAGCTTATATATTTCTATGCTATTTTCATGAATTCATTCCAAAGAAGCTCAACTACTCACCATTTCCCTGAGCACATTTTCATCTCTGTTGTTGGTTCATGTTAAAATGTTAGAATTTTTTTTTTTAACATCTTTATTGGAGTATAATTGCTTTACAATGGTGTGTTAGTTCCTGCTTTATAACAAAGTGAATCAGCTATACATATACATATATCACCATATCTCTTCCCTCTTGCATCTCCCACCTAACCTCCCTATCCCACCCCTCTAGTTGGTCACAAAGCACTAAGCTAATCTCCCTGTGCTATGCAGCTGCTTCCCACTAGCTATCTATTTTACATTTGGTAGTATATATAAGTCCATGCCACTAAGGAGACAAAAGACCTGTATGCAGAAAACTAGAAGACACTGATGAAAGAAATTAAAGATGATACAAACAGATGGAGAGATATACCATGCTCTTGGATGGGAAGAATCAACATTGTGAAAATGACTATACTACTGAAAGCAATCTACATATTCAATGCAGTCCCTATCAAACTACCAATGGCATTTTTCACAGAACTAGAACAAAAAAATTCACAATTTGTATGGAAACACAAAAGACCCCGAATAACCAAAGCAAACTTGAAAAAGAAAAACGGAGCTGGAGGAATCAGACTCCTGGACTTCAGACTATATTACAAAGCTACAGTGATCAAGACAGTATGGTACTGGCACAAAAAAGAGAAACGTAGATCAATGGAACAGGATAGAAAGCCCAGAAATAAACCCACGCACATATGGTTACCTTAGTTTTGATAAAGGAGGCAAGAATATACAATGGAGAAAAGACAGCCTCTTCAATAAGTGGTGCTGGGAAAACTTGACAGCTACATGTAAAAGAATGAAATTATAACACTCTCTAACACCATACACAAAAATAAACTCAAAATGGATTAAAGACCTAAATGTAAGGCCAGACACTATAAAACTCTTAGAGGAAAACATAGGCAGAACACTCTAGGACATAAATCACAGCAAGATCCTTTTTGACCCACCTCCTTGAGAAATGGAAATAAAAACAAAAATAAACAAATTTACCTAATGAAACTGAAAAGGATTTGCACAGCAAAGGAAACCATAAACAAGACCAAAAGACAACCCTCAGAATGGGAGAAAATATTTGCAAATGAAGCAACTGACAAAGGATTAATCTCCAGAATTTGCCAGCAGCTCATGCAGCTCGATATCAAAAAAACAAACAACTCAATCCAAAAATGGGCAGAAGACCTAGATAGACATTTCTCCAAATAAGATATACAGATTGCCAACAATCACATGAAAGGATGCTCAACATCACTAATTATTAGAGAACTGCAAATCAAAACTACAATGAGGTATGACCTCACACTGATCAGAATGGTCATCATCAAAAAAATCTACAAACAATAAATGCTGGAGAGGATGTGGAGAAAAGGAAACCCTCTTGCACTGTTGGTGGGAATGTAAATTGATACAGCCACTATGGAGAACAGTTGGTGATTCCTTATAAAACTAAAAGTAGAGTTACCATATGGCCCAGCAATCCCACTACTGGGCATATACCCTGAGAAAACCATAATTCAAAAAGAGTCATGTACCACAATGTTCATTGCAGCACTATTTACAATAGCTGGGACATGGAAGCAACTGAAGTGTCCATCAACAGATGAATGGATAAAGAAGATGTGGCACATATATACAATGGAATATTACTCAGTCATGAAAATAAATGAAATTTAGTTATTTGTAGTGAGGTGGATGGACCTAGTCTCTGTCATACAGAGTGAAGTAAGTCAGAAAGAGAAAAACAAATACCATATGCTAACACATATATATGGAATCTAAAAAAAAATAATAATAATAATGGATATGAAGAACCTAGGGGCAGGACAGGAGTAAAGACACAGGCATAGAGAATGGACTTGACATGGGGAGGGGGAAGGGTAAGCTGGGACAATATTAGCATCATTTAAATGTCATTCATTTTTCAAGTTGCATCTAAAATGTTACCTGCTTCCTAAAATGGCAAGCCTTCTGTGATTCCTCAGAGGTGGAGAGATAATGCCTATTTTTGTTTTAATTACATTCTATTATAGATATTTGTTTGCATACTAATCTTTATATCTTTAATCTCTTTAATAGATCTAGACTTATTACTGTAAATTCTTTTTCTGGGAGGGTGACTAATACACATTCATTCTTCACTAAATGTGGGAGACAGAGAGAAAGAGAGAGACAGACAGACAGAAAGACAGAGAGATAGAAAGAAATTAAGTCTACAAAAACAGAATAATAAATATCTCCAGGAAGCTTCATAGTCCAAAATTCATTGAATTTTTTATTAAGAAGATGCTTTCATTAATTAATTTAAATTTCACAAGAATCCTGCCACTTTTTTCTTCATGTAAAATCAATATATGAGGATTTACAAAATGTTTCACAGTGGCCCTTTTTTTTTTTTTTTTTTTTTTGGTTGAGAATATTTTTATTTAAATATGGCTCTGAAATGTTTTCCCTCTCAACTCTTCTGACACAAAATGTGTGGGTTTTCCTCACACCATCTAATTCTCTAACTCTTCAGATACCAACTAGTGTGTCCTACAATCTAATTAAATTGTGACACTAACTACCCAGAGTTAGTGGAGCCCCCATAGACTAAGAGCTTATCCCAAAGACTGTTCCTACTCTAATACCAATCATAATTCCCAGCTACCTGTATTTCTGACTGGCTGGCTATAAAGTATATAATATGACAATGGTTTAAACTCTTATGATTTAAATTTTAATCATATTTGCCTATTTCAACTCATCTTTTGTCATCCAAATCAATTTCTAAAATCTCAATTGTGAACAGCTATGATAGCAATAGTAAAGGCTGCTTTGTGTAGCTCTTGTGATGGGTTATCTACTATGAGAGTTAAGACCTGGCTCTACTGCCATCGATTAAAACCGTGATGACTCTACTCCCTCAGACCCCTTCCACTAAGGGAAAACAGGACAAGAGGAAGGGGAAAGGAGAGTATCCGTGTCTGTTTTGTTTATGGGTTTATTCCTGCCGAGAGATCACAAGGCAAAGAGAGAAGAAGTTGTGCTTTTAGTAAGCTCAAGGGTCTTTTTCTTTCTATTTTTCTCTTTGTGAAATGAATTGTTTCTGTATATGCTTTATACTATAGAGGTCCCTGTATTCAGAAAACAACAAAGCTCTTTATTATGCAAAAGTATTAACCAATTATGTTCACAAGCTGTTGTCTGCTTCTCACAAATGGACACAAATAAAGAAGGTGGGATTCCTTTAAAGTTCTACAGGAACTCAAATGAACACATTCATAGATAATTTGAATGTGCAAATTTCAAGTGTTTCCAAAATAAACTCTTCTCAAATTTAACTTCCTCCTGCACGGAAACAATTCTTATTTGTTTCACTAACATATTACATATACATGTAAAATCTGCTAAATAGGAAAGTTATGCTTTTTCCCAAATTAATATTTTCTCCATAAAAAGTAACATTTCCGGAAGTGCCCCACTTCCATGCAACATAAATGAGTGTTAAGTAGCTGATGTTTTTCAGAGGAAGCATTACATTGAGGAGAGAGCCACACTTAAATGCATACCCATTCCTGTAGGTAGCTGTGTGACTTGGTTAATCACTGTTCCTCTTTATCTGGACTTCAGTTTTCTCATCTAGAAAATCAGGGTGACTTAGCTACATCAAGCCATCTTTCCAACCATAAATGCTATAGTCCTAGTAATAGAGGGAAGGCCAGAATTCTAGGTAGGTACACTGAAGGATAAGGATGGCCAGGCACCTGAGGTCAGCAGAGGAACAATGTTCAGAATTCAAGCAAAGAGGGCTCTCACCCACTAGCAATGAAGCTATGAAGCGAAGCTGCTATTTTGTCAGATCCTACCCTGGGAACAGTAGTGGAGAGTATACTGGATCAGAAATCCTAACTCATGTTCTAACTGTGTATTCGTCAACAAGACACTTAATATCTCAAAATCTCAAATTTATCATCTAAAACTTGTATACTATCCTTGCATGAAGGAAAAGTAAATGATAATATATTATTAGTGATGCAAAAGGAGGGCCTTATTTATTGTATAAGAAATGATTTTTAGGGAAGTACCAGGGTCCGGTCTTCCTTATTTTTAGTTCACTGCATTCAATGTAAAAATACCTCAATTTTCAAAGAACATTTTTGGTCATCTCTAGTTTGGAATTTGAAACCTTGAAAGTCATCTCAGACTTTCTCCTTAAGGAAGATTTAACAAATGTAGTTAGCATGGACATTTGAATTTTATGTAGATGTCCAGGAGCAGAGCAGGACTATAGCACACTTTAAAGAAGTGAGCAAATTGAATCTCATAAATAAATGAAAGCTCCAAGGTCCAATATTTCCTGCTTTCTTTTTGCAGGAAGAGAATTATCCTTGACATTAAAGAGACAGATCATCCTCTGACAAAAAATATGATTACTTTTTAGAGTAAATAAAAGCTAAGTGTTTCCAATTAAAAGTTAAATAAGGGAGAAATAAAAGCTTGGCTTTTAAAATCTCACTTTTCCTGTTTGTGTTTCATTTTGTAAGCTAGAGCAATTATAACATCACCTCATTTTCTGCAGCATGTCAGGTAACACTCCATATGTTATTAAACACTGACAATGAACTTGAAGAAAGCAAATGAATGGCTCAAGTAACAGAAACTTTGTGTATGATCAATAATTGGTTAATTCAAGAGAGTACTTAAAAATCATGCACACAATTGGTATCAATCACTCCCTTTTTAATCCCCTCCATTTACAGGCTGCCCCAGCTGCCTCACTCCGCTCTTCCTGTCTCTCTACAAGATGCTGCAAACATCTGTCTCTGTGTCCATCAATCTCAACCTGCCCCTGTCTCTCTTTTCCCTTGTTTTCACATCACTCCATCAGGCTGGTTTCAGTGCCACAAATTACCTTAAGTGCAGTTTTTGGTAATATTTTGTCATTGAAGAGGTTGTGGTGCATGAGTACTTTCCACACTTGTCATCCTGCTGATGGTTTAAATATAAAATTGCATCCAGAAGGTACCAGAATGGGGCTGGAGGGAAGTGCATGCGGTGCCTACATTCCAAAAGGGCTTAGCTGGTGAAGACTTCCTCTAATTGCAAAGCAGCTTAGTGTGTCATTCAAGTAAGAATAACATGATGTCTCTGAAAAGGAAGGCAGATTTAATGCCCTGTAATTCTCTCTCCATTCTGAGGATGTTAAATTCCTTAGATTCTTTTGAATCCAAAAGGAGGCATTAGGAGGACAAAGCATCCCTCCTAATAAAGCCTCCTAAATTTAGATCTCCATTTTTGAGCTGTTCAATCTTGCTTTCCCAACCAATTAAGTTTTAATCAAAAGAGATGATGATTTTACAGCAACTTCCCACTTTGCATTACAGACCAAGGAAATCACCTTAACTTATTTGTCCATTCCACTTTTTTTTTATGTTTGTAAATTCCTATACTAAAGGATTGTTTGGCATAGGAAGTAGCTGCCATGGACACATTAACTAACTTATTCCTCTAAGTGGCATTTGTATAAATTTATATCTAGGAAATCAGTCACTTAAAAGGATAATAATTTAAAAAGTGGTAAAGTGAATTGTTCTTCACAGGTAAGTTTCCTGGAGTGTAAGTCAGAGACACCTTTTAGATGATTCCAACAGCAACATCAGGACCAAATTTTTCCTCTTCATAAATAGGCAGTGAGTCATTCATTCATTCCAGAAATAGGACTGTTACCAGTTATTATAAATTGACCAAAGAACCCCTAAAGTAAAAGTTACTTTTATAGTTTCAGGGAATGTAGGTTGCCATGGAAACCCCACACTTCATTTGTATCATCCTGTTACCATTTTCAGTTCCAGGACCAAAGAGCAGTGGCCCTATTTACTTTAGTGTAGCTATTTATGTATTTAATTCTGTATAGGATGGCCATTTCTGCTTTCACATGTATTTATCAAAGATTTTATTTTCATGATCATTGAGGTGACCAAAGTATTGAATCATTCACCTGTAGGCTAAGTTTTGACCCACATAAAGCTTAAATTATCAACTTAATAAATTTATTAAGCATCAAAATTATTTCTTCTATTAGAAGAAGTCTACCATGTAAGTCAGAAAAAAGAATAAATTGAAGTTTTGGAGTTAATAATAACTGAGGCAACTCTGCAAAACCTCTAGTCTCTGATTGCTATTCTAAATTGCATGCAATATGTGTACACCTGTAATTTGACATATGTGAGTAAATGTATATTTAAAAATTAGCACATGCCAACTTCCCTACTGTGGAGAAACGAAGACCAAAATTTTCTTTTTATTTAGTTCTTTAACATAAATATGAGTTTCTTTGATTGCAAAGATGATTGAGTAACCCAAGGAATAAGAGATTTATGAAATTAGAGGACTGAGATATTAAGATATTAATAAGATATTAATTAAGATATTAAGGCATCTTGAACACTGAGACACACACTGAAAATCTGCATGCAGGCAAACCACAAACTTTTGAAAGTAGATACAATGTGTTAAAGTGATCTGTTTGATTTCAGTCTAAGACACTATTCTGTGACATAGGTTGATGGGACTGATATTACAAACTGGCTTAAGCATTGCCTTCTCCAGCCATATCCCAGTATTCATTTCTGTGCTATAGGGACTACAGAGAAAGAAATACATAGCCCCACATTCTGTTGTATCTAAATACTATGGATTCAACTATGCAGACTTAGAAGACTTAAAAGGTGAAAGTGAGCAGCTTGGCTTGGTGCCACAAATTGGGTTACTAGATCTAGGGCAGAGACTGCTTTTTCTGGGTCAGCTATGGTAGAATTTCTACCTGTGGTCCCCTCACATCATATGTATCGAGAGTCAGTGATGGGAGGCATGATTATAAGCACTGTCCCAAAATGTTGAGAGCATTTTTTGCCAACCACGCTGTTCTGGGCTAAGTAATACCCAATCTTGATTCCATGACTCTTTAGAGATTCTATAAGCTGCAAAATACCCTAAAATAAATCTCTTTATTTCATACAATCAATGACACTTTTTCTCATTTACAACTAAAATCCTTTATCAGTGTAATTACCCTACTAAACTGATAGTTTGCGAGTGCTCAATTTGTCCTTAATGAACAAGAAAAGATGATTTCAGAGTTACCTGAGAAACTTTTCAAATGGCAGTTCTTCATTGCCTTACCAAACTTCATTTTAACATTCTATTATACCACCTGGTATATCAGAGCTTCCACTGATGTGACGGTCTACATAGATTAAAAAGTGTGAACTGTTGATTCCAATATGCCAACATAATTCAGAGCCATTGACCTAAATCAGTCATCCAAATCTGGTTCACATTAAACTTTCATCAGAGCTTGAGATTGTGAAACATATAGAGCCCCAGGTATACCCCTGACCTATTGAAACAAATTCTCTGAGGTACAGACTAGGAATCTGTGTACTGAATAAATTCCTCAGGTGACTGTAATACTACCAGCTGGGGACTTTCCCAAGCCCCAGTGTTTGGAAGCCATTTACATAAAAAATAAATCATTGATCAGTGGGACCTAATGGAAGTTCACTGAAACAACTTAAACTTATTTCTTTCTCCAAGAGCTTCTGTCGCTTACTCAAGCAAGGGAAAACTGTACCAATCTTAGGTCTGGACTTCAGGAAAATACTTAATAAGATGTCTCATGATAGCTTTGCAAAGAAGATGGATAACTCGAGCTGAATGCAAACATCAGTTGGATGGATTATTCAATGGTGCAATCTCTATACAAAAAAGAATCTATTCAATAAAATAATACTCTTCTAACCTAGAAGTTCCATCTGTGAAACTATCAATATAGATTAAGTTGTGTTACAGTAAAAACAAAGTTTGATTTCTTGTTCATGCTATATGTGACTTGTTTGCTGGGGGCTCTGATTCACAAAGTTCTCACTAAGGACATAGGCTGAAAGAATGTCCACAATTTGGAAAATCTCTGGTGGGATGGGGTGGATAATTGATATGACCTAAAGGATACCTGTTTTTATACTCTCAACATTTATCAAATATGCAATTTTACTTTTCTCACACTAAATAATTCTGACACTAACTACTTCGATTTAGCACAGACCTCACAGCTTAAGGGCTTAGTCCTGCAAGACTGCCTTCAACTTCAGATGCAGATTGCAAGTCCCAGCATGTTTATCTCTAACCAATATATCAGGGGTTCCCACACCCCCTTCCTTGGGTTTGATAATTTTCTAGAATGGCTCATAGAACTCAAGGAAACAGTTTACTTACTAACACCAGTTAATTATAAGAAGTATTATAAAGGATAGTAATGAACAGCAGAAAAAGAGGCACACAGGGCTAGATCTGGAAGGATCTCAAGGGTAGAAACTTTCTGTCCCCGTAGAATTTGGAGTGTGCCACCCTCCGAGTACGTGGATGTGTTCACCAACCCAGAAGCTCTCAGAATCCTGAACCCCATCATTTATGATTTTTATGGAAGTTCCATTACATATGCATGATTAAATCATCAGTGGTCATTAGCTCTCGTTAGCATGCTAAATGACACACCCACAGGTGCCATGACAGTTCTGAGACCAACCATAAAAGGCTAAAATGTGGGCGGTAGCCCAGTTCCTGTAAATCCCTATCCCTTCTCCAAAATAGTTGGAATAATCCTCCCATTCATTAGCCTATGAAATTACCCAGCCCATGAAAATTAACCAGCCCATATTTTGGGGCTGCTCTCGTCTTTTGAGACGGACAGCATTCTGTCTATGGAATGTGTGTCTCTCTAAATAAATCCACTTCTTACCTATCACTCTGCCTCTCACTGAATTCCTTCTGTGTTGAGACATAAAGAACTTGAGCTTCATTAAGTCCTGAGACAGGTGAGCAATTTCAACTAAAAGACAGTGGATTTGAGTCCCAGCCTGTAGGTTCAGGTCCAATCCGAGTTGTGCAGTTTCAGTGTGTCTATTGGCTCTACACCCACCAAGAAATGAACCCAGTGTTCAGGTAATAATTCTACCATAAGCCTAGAAATAGGAGAATTGAGATGTGAAAACTTTAATATTAAGTAGATGTGTCATGTATCAATTTCAGTATTATATATTGAGGCAAATGGTTCTTATAATTTATTTTTATTATTATTGATTAGTATCCAATCAGGAAACTCAATCTTGAATCTCAGCCCACTTGATCTGGTCCAGTAGGTCAAATGTGATGGTATAAAAAGAGTGAATAAAATATCAATTTTGGAAAAAAAAAACCCAGTATTTTGGAGGATAGGACTGAAGGACAAACTGTTCATTTATTCTTCTAGATCAGTGTTTACCATATGGGATGCACATTAGAATTGACTGGGGAATTTTTTAAAAATCCAGATGTCGCGATCATACCACAAATCAATTAAATCAGTATTTCTTGGAGTGGGACCAGGCACCATCAGTTTTAATTCCCCAGGTAATTAGAATGTGCAACCAAGGTTAAAATCTACTGTTTTTAACTGATGGTTCCTAAGCTTGTGTACATATGGGAATCATCCATAGTGTTGTGGAGTGTTGTAAAATTATAGCTGCTCAGTAGCCTCTGTTCCAGGCTCTATGCAGTAAAATTATATAGAAATAGGTTTCAATTGAGTATTGGAAACATTTTTCAATAGAGACTTGTCCAGAGATGAAATGAGCTCTCTCTGTAGGCAGTAATTAAGGACAGCCTGAGTGACCACTTGCCAGGTGCACTGCAGGAGTATGTTTCAATCAGGCCTGAGTACCAGCCTTGTTATCCCTGGGAAACTGGTCTCTCTGTCCCATCAGGGAGTACAGTGAGAAAGCCTGAATCTCCAAAAGAGCTGGAGGAGCCTATGGGTAAAGAGATACCCAGACAATACTCTCATTTGTTATTGACAACCTCACTTTTATCAGAGGCATATTTAGAAGGAAAGTACACCCATAGGGATATGCCACTATGTACTCTGCTCTCTATAGCTGATTTGTGCATTTTTGTATCTTTTATTTATAGTATTGGATCTTTTATTTTATTTACTTTTTCTTGCATAAAAATTTTGGTGTCCTTCTGTCAATCATTGTCACTCTTAGGACAAATATGTAGATGCTGTGGAAGGGATCCAAGTATTCTGTCCCACTTGATAATCTTTGGATCTAATACTAAAGTTAATTAAGCATTTATTTTTAAAGTCCTGATTTCATTAGCATATATAAATATTTTCTGTCTTTACATATAAAATAACAGAAGACTAACAAGATGTGTTAAACTCCAACCCCCATGATTAACTAGCTTTATAATCTCAATCAAGTAAACTCTCTGAACATTGGTCTCCTTGTTTATAAAATGCTGGTTATAAAATCTAGAAAGCAGAAACATTATACCAAATGTAAAAGGTGTTCTAATGATATGAGTTCAATAGCTATTAGTTAGTTTCTTGCATATTGCAATTATAAACAATTCTGTGTGAGCCACTTAACTAAATTATGCGTTTTCTTCTAGATTGTTAACTCCACAAGGACGAGTGCTTTCTATCTTCACCTTTGTGTTATTTGTTTCAATAGCTTTGAAATATTAATTGTTACTGCCTACTCCATGACCGCCCCCCTTCCTTTCTCTGCAGTTATCATTATCCTTAACCCTGTTTGATTGACTTGGTACTTTACATTCATTAGTTACAGAAAAAGAATCATGCAGCAGAACAAAAATATAAGAAAGTGTCAAGTTGTTGGCTTGTCATGTTCAAGAGCTTAAGCTTAAACATAGAAGGGAGTTTGGGATGTAGAAATAACAAACCAAAGCAAATTTTCCCTACTACATGTGATATTCTGGATGAGGGTAGGGGGTAAATTCAAGGGAAAATCAGGAGGATTTAGCTACTAATGGACTGAGTAGGGGCACTATGTACTCCCATTAACCCTGGTCAGGCTGTTTCCAGATAGGTTTGAAAATACTACTGCATCCCTGAAGAGTCTAGATATAGTTGATTCCACTCGAGAACTAAGCCTTAATATCCTATGCATCTAGAATGACACTAATTATGTAGAAGTCTTGGAATATTGAGAAAATAGTTACTCAAGTCATTTATTGGTATGTAGTTCCTTTGAGGAATCTTGGTTGAGAAAGGCTGGTCTAGGTAAATGAACAGAAACAACTCTAAGCCTTTCTGGTGGTCCCAAAGCACAATGGGAGCACCAGAATAACCCCATGTAGCCAAGAAGAGCAAAAACAAATGTCGCTGGAAGAAATCCAGACGCGAGGAGGCTTGACAGGGAAATGAAGAAAGGCTCAGGAATGGGATCTGTGGACTGACAATTGAGGTCTGATGGGAATACTTTGCATCTCAGGAGGTATAGTGGTGGATGGATGACAAACAAGGACTACACACCTCCCCCAGGGCCATCCCCACCTCTCTGCAGGAAGCCTCTCTACCTCCTAGGTTTTGAGAAAGTAAAAGAAGATCCTTTATGCATTGTGGGTAAGCCCAAAGAGGGAGAGTGGGATAGAGGTGGTCAAATAGAAATTAAAATTTAGACAAATAAAGTTACTTTTTTTTTTAAGTTTGTAGTCTGAGATTTTTATCTGTTACATTGAATTTTGTATTACTCATAATTGAAGTCAATATTTATTATAGTAGTGAATTGAGTTGATGGGTGTGAAAATTTGAAGCTATATTAGCACGCAGTTTCTCAAATAGTTGGTGTTTTAACGAATAAATATACAATCCAGAACTATTTATTTCATCTTAAAATGATGAAGTTCTAGAAATATTTTACCCAAAAGGAAATGAATCTATAGATGCACAATGTTGGTCCATGGAAACATGCCATTCCTATAACAGTTTATCTCATAAATATTAAATTAAAGACAATTTTATAAATGGTATTTCTGTTCTTTATTTTTACACTGAAGATGTAAAATATAGAGAACTTAAGGGAGTTAATATTAAAGAAATTATATTTTTGAATTTGGAAATAACTCTGACAATCAATTCCATTAGGATTTTTCTAGCTCTCTTCTATAGAAATATAAACATGAAATAAAAGAGTTTTATTAGTAATTATAGGGATATTAAATACCATTTGCTATAAATCATAGCACATTAATGTCTAATGTTCAGTAATATCTTCCCTCATGTCATATTTGGAGTAGAACTGACTCAAGTGCAGGTAAAAGTATGAAGTATGTGCAATAATTACTGAACTTATTAGAAAAATAACTCAGCAGCTGGAGAATTATTTAGAGCACTATTTCAGATTCTTGCCAGTCTTTTCTTCAGTGAGGAGAAGCATTGAATCATTAGTACATTTCTCCATAAAACTGATTAATTTTGATGGACAGGACTAATTTTATGGTTTCCAATTTTGTGATGCCTCAAATAAGCTGTTTCCATTAGGAATCTTGGCTGCTTTAAGAGTCAGTTTCATTGTATTTTTTTTTTTTCCTCCAGCAATTAAGTTCAAAATCAAGCTTCACCATCTATTTACCGCCAAATTACTATTTTTTTTAAACTTTCTATCTTCCTGTTTTACTACTTGCTATTTCTGATTCATAGTTAGTCTTGATTATTTTTTACCATTCAAATCTTCCACTGTCACCTAACAGTATTTCCTGAGTTCATAAAAACTTCTGAATTCAGTAAAAATTTATACAAGGTACACTCCCCTACACACACAGCCTCACACATCCTGATTTATCAACAAAGGATATAAAATGGATATAGAAAGAAGAGTTAAGAGCAATACATACATGCGTTTTTGCAGCAGCATGCTTTGGAATTGAATAACTATTCAATAATTCAATGATTATTATGGATTTATACTGAAGAGTTTTCATGCTGTCCTGAGAAAAGAGGGAGAACTGGGTGGTTTGAGGAATTAAGAAGAATACTAGATTAAAAAAAAAGAAAAGAAAGAAAAAATATATAATCTGCATGTTTTATCTTGAAAAATCTTGAAAATTAATAACTCTTTCAATTTTATTAATTGTGAAGGAAGTATATCACTTGTGTCCATATTTAACTCCATTATTTAAAAAAAATTTTTTGAAGGTAAAGTCAGTCCTCATTTTTATATGTGCCAACTGTGTAGTCATTCTTACTTCTATCTACACATACAGCATGTAAAAATGCATGAAACAGGATAAGGGGTCCCAGGTTAAAGCTAAATTCATCACCACTATAGTAATAAATGCATATATTAAGAAAAAGAAAAGATCTTTAAAAAACTATAACTTTACACTTCAAGGAAATAGAAATAGAAGAAAAACCTGGCACAAAACTAGCAGAAGGAAAGAAATGACAAAAATTAGAGCAGAAATAAATGAAAGAGCAACCAGAAAAACAATAGAAAAAAATCAACAAAACTAAGCCCTGTTTCTTTTTAAGATAAAATTGATAAAACTTTAACTAGACTAACAAAGTTAAAAGAAAAAAAGACCAAAATAAATAAAACATAAATGAAAGAAGAGACATTACAACTGATATTACAGAAATATACAGGATTATGAGAGACTATATGTACGTACAATGATATGCCAAAAAATGGATAACCTAGAAGAAATGAATAAATTCCTAGAAACATATAATCTCCCTATACAGAATCAAGAAGAAATAGAAAACCTGAATAGGCCAATAACAAGTAAGGAGACTAATCAGTAATTAAAAGTCTCCCAACAGAGAAAGCCAGGACCAGGTGGCTTCAATGGTGTCTTCTATCAAACATTTAAAGAAGAATTAATGCCTATCCTTCTCAAACTATTTCAAAAAATTGAAGAGAAAGGAATGCTTCTGAATTCATTCTATAAGGCCAGCATTACCCTGATACCAAAACCAGATAAGGACACTATAAGAATAAGAAAACTGCAGACATATTTCTGACAAATATAGATGCAAAAATTTTTAACAAACTGTTAGCAAACTGAATTCAATAACACGTTTAAAGGATTATACATCATGACCAAGTAGAATTTATCCCAAGGATGCAAAGATGGTTTACTTATGCAAATTAATAAATGTGATATACCACAATAATAGAATGAAAGATAAAAATCATATAATTATCATGAAGAATTTGACAAAATACATCTTTTCATGATAAAAACCCTTAACAGATTGGTTATAGAAAACACATACCTCAACATAATAAAGGCCATATATAACAAACCCACAGGTAACATTATACTAAACAGAAAAATTTGAAAGATTTTTCTCTATGATAAGGAAAAAGACAAGGGTGTCCACTGTCACCACTTTTATTCAACATAGTACAGTACTGAAGACTTAGCTAAAGCAATTTGGTAAGGCAAAGAAATAAGGGGCATCCAAATCAGAAAGGAGAAAGTAAAATTATCATTATTTGCCAAGGATATGATCTTATATATAGAAAATCCTAAAGATTCAACCAAAAAAAATTTTGTTGGAATTTATCAAGGAATTCAGTAAAGTTGTAGGATATAGAATCAACATATATAAATCAGTTGTGTTTTGATACACTAACAATGTAAGTTGGTTCAGCCACTACAGAAAAAGTATAGAGGTTCCTCAAAAAATTAAATTAGAACTACCATATGATCCAGCAACTCCACTTCTAGATATAAGTCCAAAGGAAATGAAAACAAGATATTGAAGAGATACATGCACTCCCACATTTGTTGCAGCATTATTAACAATATTCAAGATATGAAAACAATCTAAGTGTTTGTCAGTGGATGAAGGGATATGAAACACGTGATATCTATATTACAATGGAATATTATTCAGCCATGAGAAAAAAGGAAATCCTGCCATTTGTGACAACATGGATGGACCTTGAGGGCATTATGCTAAGTGAGATAAGTCAGACAAGAAAATACAAATACTATCTGATATCATTTTTATGTGGAATCTATAACAGCTGGACATGTGAAAACAAAGAGTAGAATAGTGGTTCCCAAGGGCAGGAAGTGGGAGAATTGAGGATTTGTTGCTCAAGGTTACCAACTTGAAGCTAATAGATAAATAAACCCTGGAGATCTAATGCACAATGTAGAGATTATAAACAACAATACTTTATTATAAACTTCAAAATTGCCAATAGACTGAATCTTAATTTTTCCCACCACAAAAAATAAATGATAATTATGTGATTAATGCTATGGTGATAATCATACTACAATATAGAAATGTATCACATCAACATGTTATACACCTTAAACTTACACAATGTTATATGTCAGTTATACCTCAATTAATACAAATTTTAAAAATAAAGCCATTATTATTAAAAAACTAATTGAATGTACAGTTTAAGGGTAGAGAATAGACCTTTTATCTCAGAGTCTACACATTTTCTAGTAGCTAGGCTTCAACAAGGTATAGATCTTGCCTTTAAGGCTGACTTTTTATTGGGTTGGCCAAAAAGTTCGTTCGGGTTTCTCTGTAAGACTTTAACCTGAATGAACTTTTTGACCAACCCAATAAAAGTAAAATTACTACCAACTAACTAAATATTGGTCACTTTTTAATGATCCAGTATGTCCTCTGTTTGGAAAAATTTCCTAAGCAGTAGTAAATTATTATCTATTATCTATATTATCTATATAATACTATTATCTATAGGCCCTATTATCTATAACACACATTTTCACCATTTATATTTAATGACTAGCATTGTCTTTACAATATTGGCGTGTGTGTGTTTATATGTATTAATTTGGGTGAATATAGTTAAGTGTGAATGTTTCCTATTTAAAACAGTCACCATGTCTTCATCTGAATATTCTTACTTCTAAATTAACAGAGTAATAAAAACTTACCAATGTCTGAATAAAGAATTAAAAGGTCAATAATAATAGTAATATTGTATATTTATTTCAATTTAATACAGTCAATTGATAAATAAATTTATAATTTGATACAGTCAAAAATTGTATACTATTAATTTTTTTAAAATGAAAGATATACAGAAGGCAATGGTCCTTAGCCTGCAGCATTCACTACACAGAAGTCTGGGAACACCTACATGAGATTATTAATATTACAAGGAAGTCCTGCACTTATGAGAAGCCTATAATGCCTGGTAGATGCCAAAGTAAAACGTTTTATACAGAAATACCTATAACCCATGCATGATGGGATTCCTACAGTAATACCTCCAAGTGATGAGAAATTCAAAGAAGAAAATAGTTATAGATTATCCAAGAAACAATCTTATATAAATATATAACATCAGGTATTCTAAGATTAATTATTTCAAGATCCTGACATATTAGTAGAACAATCTGTAATGTTTAATAAATGAATATTTAAAATATACAAAGCTATTCAAACAACCCAAAAACCTTAGAAGCAATAGCTACTAATCAGAATTAATAGATATATAAAAGTGAAAATAATCAAATAAATAAACTCAGTGGAGAGCAAAAACATCACATTTAACAAAGCAAAGATAATATTGTGAGTTACAAGAAAGAGCTGAAGGGTCAGAAGGGAGATCTAGATGGCAGAGTAGGAGGATGCTGAGCTCACCTCCCCCCATGAGCATATTCAAAATACAACTACAGGGCTTCCCCGGTGGCGCAGTGGTTGAGAGTCTGCCTGCCAATGCAGGGGACACGGGTTCGAGCCCTGGTCTCGGAAGATCCCAGGTGCCGTGGAGCAACTAGGCCCGTGAGCCACAACTACTGAGCCTGTGCGTCTGGAGCCTGTGCTCCGCAACAAGAGAGGCCACGATAGTGAGAGGCCCGCACACCGCGATGAAGACTGGCCCCCGCTCACCGCAACTAGAGAAAGTCCTGACACAGAAACGAAGACCCAACACAGCCAAAAATAAATAAATAAATAAGTTAATTTTAAAAAAGAAAAAAAATACAACTACAGGAGGAGCAACTCTTGCTGAAAACACCCTGGAGACTGACAGAAAGGCTCTTGTACGACAAACGCTGTAAGAAAGAACCACATGGAGTCTGGTAGGAAAAGAGGAGAAGTGATCAGATGGGGACCCACATCCCTAGCAGGGGACACAGAAGAAGAGCAGGATTACATGGGCTCAGAGGTCCTCCTGGGGAGTGAGAAGTTCAAGCCACGTATTGGGCACCTCCACCCTTGGGGAAGGAAGATGAATCCCTTTAGCTGGATTGAAAACCAGTGGGATGTGCCAGAGGGCTGTAAGACACTGAGACTTTTTCTTGTAAAAGGTACATGCAACACTCAGTTACTCTTGGGGACAAGGCAGACAAAGCAGATTGAAAACTGTCAGGAGCTTTGGCTGGTTTCCCTTGACTGCCCCAGCACACACTATAGCCTGCACCTGGCTCCTGACTGCTCCAGCCTCTCTTGTGCCTGTGTGGCTCTCCGCTGGAGCAGAGGGGCCGTTGCAAAAAAAAAAAAGAGTGCACACACTTAGAGAACACTTAGGGAGAAAAGAGTCAGCTCAAACCCAAGTGTGCCTCTGAACAAGACAAGGCAGCTATCACCAGTGTGCTCGCAAAGGCAGTAGATTGAATACTGCCTGGGGTTCTGACCAAACTCCAGGACGATCCCAGCACATGAGCCAGCACACACACAGAGGTGACAGATTGGAAACTACACGGGGCTCTGAGTGGCTAAGTGGGACCATCCCAGTGTGCACCACAGCCCATACTGGGTGTGAGATCTAGCCCCCGTTGCTCTGGCATGGCCCTCCTCTAGAGCAGAGGTGCTGCTCGTGGTGGGAGTGTACACATTTACAAAGAATGTAGCCAACCTGGAACTGACCCTCAGAGGGTGTTTGCTCCAACACCTTTGGTCCTGCCCCTGCCTCTGAAAGGGCAGTGACTGCCATTGACCACAGACGAAGCCCCAGCTCACACTTGGCTCTGGCTCTAGCCCCTCCATCGTCAGTCCTACCTCCCATCAAGGTAGTGGCTTCCAGCACACCCTAGGAGAAGACATGACCCATGCTCACTTCAGAGCCAGCTCTCCCACCAAAGCCACTGGGCACATGCAGACTGCATAGAGACACTCCCACCTAAGGACATGCCTTCAAGACCAGTATAGGGAAATGTTTTACCTAATTTCATACAGAGAGAAAGTTTAACAAAAGGCAAAGATTGTCTGATTAGATAAAATCCTTATACTGTCTACTTGAAACTCACTTTAAATATGAAGACATAAATAGAAAAATGTAAAAAGATAAAAAAAGGTATTTCATGCTATCCCTAATATAAACAGAAAAGTTATATAGATATATTGCTGAAACTTGTTTTATGGTCCAACATATGATCAATAGATTATATTGATATGATATAATCATACATCATAGAGGAAAATTTCAGACATCATAGAGGAAAATTTATCAGCAAGGATAAAGAAGGTAATTTCATAATGATGAAAGATTCAATTTCTGAAGAGCACATACAGTGTTAAATGTTTAAACATCTGATAATAGAATTTCAAAATATATCAAGGAAAAACTGATAAAACTATAAAAAGAAAAAGACAAATCCACAAGTACAAAGATTTCAACACTTTCTCTGAATACTTGATTAAACAAGTGTTTGTAAATCCATTTGGGTTTAGAAACCTGAAAAACACTATTGTCCAATTCGGTCAAACTGACATAGAAAACTTCATCCAATAAAGCATATTATTTTCTTTTTTTTTGTAATGAGAGTCAGTAGTTTATTCTAAAAATTGGAAAAGCAGTATTTCATTAAGGGACTAATTTCCTGTCTCATTAATCATTAACAAACATATGAGATGTATCATAATAGGCACAATTCTTTGTGTGTGTGTGTGTGTGTTAGTTTCTGCTGTATAAAAGAGTGAATCAGCTATATGTATACATATATCCCCATATCCCCTCCCTCTTGCATCTCCCTCCAACCCTCCCTATCCCACCCCCCTAGGTGGTCACAAAGCACCTAGCTAATCTCCCTGTGCTATGCAGCTGCTTCCCACTAGCTATCTATTTTACATTTGGTAGTGTATATATGTCAGTGCTACTCTCTCACTTCATCCCAGCTTACCCTTCCCTCTCCCCGTGTCCTCAAGTCCATTCTCTATGTCTGCGTATTTATTCCTGTCCTGCCCCTAAGTTCATCAGAACCATTTTTTTTTAATCCCATATATATGTGTTAGCATACAGTATTTGTTTTTCTCTTTCTGACTTACTTCACTGTGTATGACAGATTCTAGGTCCATCCACCTCACTACAAATAACTCAATTTTTTTTCTTTTTATGCCTAACATTACATTGTATATATGTGCCACATCTTCTTTATCTGTTCATCTGTCGATGGACACTTAGGTTACTTCCATGTCCTGGCTATTGTAAATAGTGCTGCAATGAACATTGTGGTACATGACTTTTTTTGAATTATGGTTTTCTCGGGGTATATGCCCAGTAGTGAGATTGCTGGGTCATATGGTAGTTCTATTTTTAGCTTTTTAAGGAACCTCCATAGTGTTCTCCATAGTGGCTGTAAGGTTCCCTTTTCTCCACATCATCTCCAGAGCACAGATTATTTTCAAGCTCACTCAAACAGTTTAGCAGTGGTATGATATGGTATATCATCATATTATATAATGTTATATTATATCATATCAATATAATCTATTGATCATATGTTGGACCATAAAACAAGTTTCAGTAAATTTAAAGTGAATCAAGTCACTAAAATTTTGCTTTCTGACCAATATGTAATTAAATTAAAAATCAATAATACAAAGATATCTGGGAAGTCCTCAAATATTTGAAAATTATTAAAACCAAGAAACCAAAAAAAAAAAAAAAAACACTTCTAAATAATCTATGGAGCATAGTTACATTCAAAATAGAAATTAGAATGCATGTTGAAATAAATAAAAATGAAAACAAATCACATTATTTTTGTGGTATACAAGTAAAGCAAAATTTACCCAAACAGGAAATTTTTAGCACATAAACACAGGGTTCAAAAAGAATGGTCTCATATCAATGACCCTAGCTTCTACTTTAAGAAACTAGGAAAAGAAGAAAAAGTGAAACCAAAACAAGAAGAAAAAATTATAAATATGAGATCAGAGTGGAAATCAATGAAATAGAAGACAGAAAAACAGTAAAGAAAATTGCTGAAACCAAAAGCTGGTTAGCTGGTAAGATCAATACAATTGATAACCCTAGTCAGACTGATAAGGAAAAAGAGAGAAGACACAAATTGTCAACATCAAGAATGAGATAGTTGACATCACTATAAATTCTAAAAATATTAAAAGGGATAATAAGGGACTATTTTGAGTGTATTTTTTAACATTTAATAAACTTACACTTTAGAATAGTTTTAGATTTACAGAAAAGTTGCAAGAATATTAGTGTCCATATTCCAGCCAGTTTAATAATGTTTTGGAAAAAAAAGTTTGAAGAAGCGATTTTGCATAGGTATATGGGAATAATATATTTTTGACATCCACAGTACTGAGAGAAGTGCCTGGAATAAATCAGATCTGCAATACATATTTTTTTTTCTTTTTTATTGAGATAGAATTGACATATACTATTATATTAGTTTCAGGTATACAAAGTAACGATTCAATATTTGTATATATTGTGAAACGATCACCATAATAAGTCTAGTTAACATCCATTACCATACAAATTACACTTTTTTTCTTGTGATGAGAACTTTTAAGACCTACACAATTAGCAACTTTTCAAATATGCAATATAATATTATTAACTATAGTCACCATATGGTACATTATATCCTTATGACTTATTTATTTTACAGTTGGAAGTTTGTAATTTTTTGACCACCTTCACGCATTTGGTTCACCCCCCCACCCACTACCTCTGGTGACCACCAATGTGTCCTCTGTATCTATGAGTTCAGTTTCTTTGTGAGTTATTTTGGTTTATTATTATTATTACTATATTATTGTTTTTATTTTTACAATCCATGTATAAGTGAGATCATACAGTGCTTGTCTTTCTCTGTCTGACTTCTTTCTCTTAACATAATGCTTTCAGGTCTTTCCATGTTGTCACAAACGGGAAGATGTCCTTCTTTTTATGGCCGAATTATATTCCATTGTGTATGTACTACATTTTTTTATCCATTCATCCATCAATATATGCTTATGTTGCTTCCATGTTTTGACTATTGTAAATAATAGTGCAATAAAATGGGGATTCATATCTTCTCAAGTTAGTGGTTTTATTTCCTTTGGATAAATACCCAGAAGTTTTTGAGGGTCCTCCATACTGTTTTCTATAGTGGCTGCACCAATTCACATTCCCACCAACAATGCAAAAGAGTTCCCTTTTTTCACATCCTTGCAACACTTCTTATTTCTTGTCTTTTTTGATGACATCCATTCTAACAAGTGTGAAGTGCTATTGTGGTTTTGATTTGCATTTCCCTGATTAGTGATGTTGAACACCTTTTCATGCACCTCTTTTCTATCTGTATGTCTTCTTTGGAAGACTATCTGTTCAGATCATCTGCCCACTTTTTAATCATGTTTTTTGTTCTCTTGCTATTGAGTTTTGAGTTCTTTATATATTTTGGATATTAACTCCTTATCAGATATATGATTTGCAAATATTTTTTCCCTTTCTATAGGTTGCCTGTTCATTTTGTTGATGGTTTCTTTGATGTGCAGAGCTTTCTAGCTTGATATAGCCCCATTTTATTTAGTTTTTGTTATTGTTGCCTTTGCTTTTGCTGACACATCCAAAAAAATCATTGCCAAGACTGACTGTCAAGGGGACTACTGCCTATGTTTTTCTCTAGAAGTTATGGTTTCAGGTCTTACATTCAAGTCTTTAATCCACTTTAAGTTTATTTTAGTGTATGGTTTAAGATAGCGGTCCATTTTTATTCTTTTGCCTGTGGCTGTCCAGTGTTCACAACACCGTTTATTGAAGAGACTGCCCTTTCTGCACTGTATATTCTTGGCTCCTTTGTCATAAATTATTTGACCATACATGTGTGGGATTATTTCTGGACCTTCTATTCGGTTCCATTGATCTATATGTCTGTTTTTATGCCAGCACTGTACTACTTTGATTACTATAGCTTTGTAATATACTTTGAAATCAGGAAGGGTGATGCCTTCAGCTTTGTTGTTCTTTCTCAAGATTGCATTGGCTAATTGGGGTCTTTTGTGTATCCATACAAATTTTAAGATTATTCTATTTCTGTGAAAAATGCCATTGAAATTTTGATAAGGGATTGCATTGAATCTGTAGATTACTTTGGATAGTATGGGCATTTTAACAATATTAATTATTCCATGAGCATTGAATATCTTTCTATTTGTTTGTGTCTTCTTCAATTTTTTTCCATCACTGTCTTATAGTTTTCAGCATACACATCTTACACATCACTGATTAACCTTGGTTAAGTTTATTCCTAAGTATTTTATTATTTTTGATGTGATTGTAAGCAGGATTGTTTTCTTAAATTCTCTTTCTGATAGTTTGTTACTAGTGTAGAGAAATGTAGCTGATTTTGTATATTGATTTTATATCCTGCAAATTTACTGAATTCATTTATTAGTTCTAACAGATTTTTGGTGTAGCCTTTAGGGTTTTATGCATATAATGCCATCTGCAAATAGAGACAGTTTTACTTCTTCCTTTCCAATTTGGATGCCTTTATTTCTTTTCCTTGCCTAATTGCTCTGGATAAGCCTTCAAATATTATGTTGAATAAATGGGGTGAGAATGAGCATCCTTATTTTGCTCCTGATCTTAAAAAGTTTCCAGCTTTTCACTGTTGAGTATGACGTTAGCTGTAGGCTTGTCATACGTGGCCTGTATTATATTAAGATATGTTCCCTCTATACCCACTTTGTTGAGGGTTCTGAATATCTTTATGCTAATACCTTTGACAATTTACGTGATAGGAACAGATTCTTTGAAAGACATTAACTACTAAAGTTTATCCAGGAAGAGATAGCTTAAAGTTTCCTAAATATATTAAAGAAATTGAGTGCATAGATAGACCTTTACAACAAAGAAAACTTCAAGCCCAAATGGTTACACTATGCAATTCTACTAAAATTTTAAGGAATAATTAATTGTAATTCCATGGAAACTTTTCCAAAAAATAAATAGGGAGGACTTCTCAATTCTTATTATGAGGTCAACATAACTCTGATACAAAAACAAGACAAAAGCATTATAAGGAAAAAATAAACAAACTACATATCAATATCAAAACCACAAATTGAAAATATTCAAGAACACACATTCAAAAATTTTTAACAGAATTCATCTAATTGAATATAACTATTTTAAAAAACATAATATACCATCACCAACTGAGGCTTATTCTGGAGCTGCAAGATTGATTTAACATTTAAAAAAACTTACTGTAATTCACAGCATTAACAAAACATCTCAATAAATTCAGGAAAATTATTTGATACCATTCAGCATCCATTCCTGATAAAAATATTTCAGCAAACTATAAATAGAAGAAAATTTCCTCAACCTGGTAAAGGGTTTTTGTGAAAAATCTGCAGCATGACATTATACTTAGTGGTGAGAGATTAAATGTTATCTCCCTAATATTAGTAAAAATTCACAAATGTCTCCTCTCACTACTTTAACTTAGTGCTGGAGATTACAGCTATTGCTGCAAGACAAGAAAAATAAATTAAAGCTTTCAAATCAGAAAGATGCAATACTGTTCTTGCTTATAGACAACATGATTGTTTATGTGAAAAATCCTATGGAATCCACACAAAAAAAAGTATACTGCTAGAATAAATAACTGAATTTAACAGGTATACAGGAATCTAAATCATCAAACATGCAAAAAACAACTGCATTTTTATAAAATACAACAGAAATTGAATTGAAGTAAAAACCATACAATTTACAGTAGCATTAAACTATGAAATAGTAATAAACCTGATAATGTATGTTTAAGAACTGTACACTGATAACTAAAACACAGTACTGAGGGAAAGTAAAGAAGACATAGATAAATGGAGAGATACACTGTTTCTGTGAATTGGAAGACTCAGTGCTTTTAAGATGTCATGCTTCTTCAAATGCATCTATAGTTTCAACATAATAACATTCCATGTCTCAGCAGGAATTTTGATATAAAAACTGAGAAGCTGATTCCAAAATTCTTAAATAAATGTAAAGAACATAAAATATTTAATAAAAAATAACAAAATTAGAAGAATTACATTGACTTCAACACATGATAAAGCTATAATAATTAGGACTGTGGCATTGGCATCAAACTAGAAAAATAGATTTCTGGAACAAAATGGAAGATGCAGAAATATATCTACACAATCAACTGTTAACAAAAAATAACATTCCATTGGCTAGTGTCTTTTCTGCAGAGTTGGAAAAACTGGCTACTCCATGAAAAAAATATGACCCTTAATTTTGACCATATACCAAAATTAACTCAAAATAGTTCATAGTCCTAATGGAAAACCTAAAACTATGATAATTCTAGAAGAAAATATAGGAGTAAACATTTGTAATCTTGGCTTAGGTAAAGAGTTATTTAGTTGCAACAAATAAAGCACTGTCCATTAAAGAAAAAAATATAATTTGGCTTGATCAAAATACAGAAATTTTGCTCTTCAAAATACACTGTAAACAGAAAAAAAGGAAAAAGAAAAGACAAGCAAAAGACTGGGTGAAAGTATTTACAAATCATATATCCAATAAATGACTTGTATCCAGAATACACGAAAAACTCTCAGAACTCAGTAGTAAGAAAACAACCCAAGAAAACAAATAGACAAAAAATTTGAACTGATTTTTCACCAAAGAAGGTATACTTATGCCATATAACTACATGAAAAAATTCAACATCATGATCGTTAAGGAAATACAAATCATAACAATGATACACCACTGCACACTAGAATATCTAAAATTAAAAATTGACTATACCAAGTTTTGGCAAACATGTAGAAAAGCTGGAATTCTCATAGACTGCTAGTGAAAATTTTAAAAAATACTTCAACTACTTTCAAAACTAGATTTCTAGTTGGTTTTTTTTTAAATTTTTATTGGAGTATAGTTGCTTTACAAGATCATGTTAGTTTCTACTGTACAGCAAAATGAATCAGGTATATGTTTACATATATCCCCTCTTTTTTGGATTTCCTTCCCATTTAGGTCATCAGTTTCTTAAAAGTTTAAACATACTCCTCCTCTATGACCCAGTCTCTCTATTCCTTGACACTTATTCAAGAAAAATGAAAGCATGTGTCCATACAATGACTTGTATATAAGTTTTCATGACATTTTATTTATAATAGCCCCAAACTGGAAATAACTCAAGTAGCCATCAAGATGTGAATGGACAAATATGTTGTGGCATATCTGTACAATAAAATACTACTCAGCAATAAAATGGAATGAATTATTGATACACATAAAAATATGGCTGAATCTCAACCTGGTTGGGGAACTAAGATCCCACATGCCACAGGGTGCGGCCAAAAATTAAAAAAAAAATACAATCACAGCTAGTTGTTTTCCCAGTGAACTGCCCTTCCCTTGCCTCTCTTCCCAGTTAACCACAGGTGAAAACTTTAGTAACTTTGATGTTACTTCATGCTAGGGTGATCATTACTCTGGTGACCACCAACAATGGGATCTTATGTCTCAGGTAAATAGTTAATCCAAGTCCAAAATCTCATCCCCAGGATGTGCTTTCTAGACCTACTTCTAGAACTATTATGTTAGTTCATGTTCTATAGAAAACACAGCTCAAAGCAAAACTTATGTGCTAAGGCATTACTGTAAAAGACAATCCTAGATCAGCAAGAATGAGGAAAAAAGGTAAATGAAGCAAGATAGAATAGAAAACAAACAAACATGATATTGTGTTCTGAAGTTGGTCATTATTTCACCAAGAGACACAGCCTGGTGTATGGAAAACCAAGCATAAGGCACAACCAATGGAGGGAACATTGGAGAGCAAATTTATCCATTGACTTCCACTTGTCTCCTGGCTACACTGCCCACCACCCATGCACTTACACACATTTCCAGGTGTTGTCAGGTGGCTTCTCGGGCAATGACTAGGAAGCAACATTCCATCTTTGTATTGTGGGATTCTGTGTCAAGAGTTGATGGGAGAAGCCAGAAACTCAGGGCCTTTGTCTTCAGATGGTGGAAACTCACAGGTCACAAGACCATTCACCACAGACCGGGGAGAGAAAAGGCCAACCATCAGGAAAGCAGGTGAGGCATTCAAGAGGGCTGACATCTAAAACAAGCACCTACTATGTGTTGGCACAGGACCAGACATAGAACGCACACACTGTCTTGTAATTTGCACACATCTTCCAGATCTTTAGGTCATTTCACACTTATCTTATTCTCCAACCAATAGCATCCTCTGTTTCTTTGCTTCTTTGCCACCTAGTTCCCGACTAACTGGCTTTTCTTTACAGGGTCTAATCTGTGTTGTTTCCTAACTTGGGCGAGACTCTGATGCTGCTATTGCGTACTTGCTACTTTCTCTTTTTCTGGGAACTTCTTGGACTAGCTGTTACAAATTTCAGACATATAACACCTCTATAACCTGTAAACTTTCTTGTTATTTTTTTGTCCAACAGCATGCATTCTGGTATCTACCTAGTTATCTATTAATATTTATCTATCCATTTTAAAATTTAATACCACCAACAGATAAGCAGGACTAATTTTTTCTTCTTTTCTCCACCAGCCAAAGTCAAACAATTTGATTTTTATTTTTTAGAGTAATATGTAATCATGAAAACCTAAAATTCCACGAGTACTTCTCTTGGTTAATCTTCAGCAAAATCATACTATATTAGAATAGCCATTTAATAGATTAGTAACCTGAGCTCCAAGTACCTTTAGGACATGAAAGATTTTCTTATTCATCATTAACCTGCAAGCAAGTGATTTTTAAAAATCAAATATATTCTGAAGTAGATGTATTTGGACAATATCAGGATAGCCTCAATGTTCCCTGTTTATCAATAACTTGTGTAAGTTGCTTCACGAGGCAAAAGCAAAATGTTTCAGTAAATATAGGGCATATAAATAAAGCACATCTTTTGTTCTTCAAATATTGAATTCTTTTTTCAAAGTAAAGTCTTGCTTGTCAATAACTTCCATTTACCCTATACACTGTTATTAAGCTGGCAGTTGGTCTCCTGATAATGATCTTCTACCTCTAACAGAGGATGAGAAGAATGTATCTAGGATGATATTCCAAGTTAGAGACAGATTTAATGCAACTACCATGTGAGTCCATTTGGATATGGGATAATGAAAGTATTTATGATATGCCCTTATCAGTTTTTTTTAAATTTAATTTAATTTATTTATTTTTGATAAGCAGGTTCTTATTAGTTATCTATTTTATACATATTGGTGTATATATGTCAATCCCAATCTCCCAATTCATCACACTACCACCGCCATCCCTTATCAGTTTTATATATATATTTATGTATCAATGTGTATAAAGTCAGCTTAAGTAGTAGCCAATTATTAGCAGCATTACAAAAAATAAATGTTTTATTTAAAAGAAAATATCTAGTTAACCTGCTGATTGTTCCACTTTTGTTGTAAGGAACAATAAAGACATCTCATCCTTTTGACTACTTACTATTTCTTGGGAATATATTCCTCTAATCTTTTGGCTCAAGCATAGGAAGGTAAAGAGAGAGCAGGGAAGAACCCACTTAGGCTAAGATTTAATGAATAATCATCTTGCTTGCTTCTAACTTAAGTTTAAGGGAGAGATGTTTTTATGATGATGACATTGAGGGGTAGGTAAATACAATTTGTTGAATACCTACTCTGTGCCAGGTAGTATGGTAGAAGCTTTATTTGGTTTCCATGACATAATGTTCATGAAAACTCTGAGAGGTAGACGTGAGAATCCTCTATTTATCCTGAAGATCCTGGAGTCAATAGCTTACATTTCTGGCCCAAAGTGCCCCAGAAGGAAGGGTAGAGGGTCTTATGGCAGTAGATGTCATTAGAATGTTTCTTGATTTCATTAAGTTTTAAGACAAACTTTTTTTTTTCTTACACCCATTAAATCAATCATCCTTCTTAATTCTTCTGAACCCCATGAAATCAATCAGGCTTCTTTAAGTCTCTGAACCACACAAAATCAATTGGACTTCGTAAGTCTCCTGACACCCATTAGATCATGGAGCCCCCTTAATTCTCCTGACCCTCAATCAATCAGCTTTATTAAGTCTCCTAACCCCCATTGATTCAATCAGCCCCCTTAAATCACGTAACTCCCAGTGATTGAATCAGGCCCTTTAAATCATGGGAAGCCCATTAAACCAATAAGTCCCCTTAAGTCTCCTCACCCCCCATTAAATCAAGCAACCTTCTAAGTCTCCTGAACCCTATTAAATCATGGAACCCCCTTAATACTCCTGACCTTCAGATAATCAAACAGCTTTATTAGGTCTCCTAAGACAAACTTTAGATGAAGACCTCAGATTACCCTTTGGAACATGCTGGTCTGGAAGGGCACTTCTAGGATAGAGCACCTTTATCAGTTAAGTGGTTGCTGATATTTGTCATGTCTCAATAGCCAAGTTTGCAAATTCTTCTCTCAAAGAAATACCAAGGGTATTTTTCTTAGTAACTCAATTGAATTAATGATAGTTTTGTTTTATTTTTTGCTACATCTGGGTTTGATCTTTTGGAATACTTATGATGGTTAATTTTATATGTCAACATGACTAGGCCATAATACGCAGAGGTTTGGTCAAATACCACTCAGAATGTTGCTGTGGTTGGAATTAACATTTACATCAGTAGACTGAGACAAACAGAATATGTTCTATAATGGGGGTGGGTCTTGTCTAATCAGCTGAAGGTATTAAGTGAAAAAGACTGAGATTCTTTGAGAAAGAGGAAATTCTGCCTCCAGAATCCCTTCATACTTGAGTTGCAATGTCAACTCATCCCATCCAGTGTGCCCATCTACCCTGCAGATTTGGATTTACTAGCCTCTACAATCAAATGGGTCAATTCCTTAAAATAATTCCTTCCCTCTCTCTTTCTCTCCCTCTCTCTCTTTGTCTGGAGAACCTTGATTAGTATTGCATAACATGTGATATATATTTTATCCTTAAATAATAGTCCAATTGCCTGCTATAGCCCTAAATAACATGAGATAAATTTGCAAGGTCTAAATTCATTTCTATCAGACATAAGGCAGAGAGAGAAGAAAACCAGAGAAGGACTAGTAACAAGAAATATGATTTTTTTTAAATGTTGAAGCTTAATGAGCTGTCCATTCTAATATACTGTTGATGGTGTATAAAATAGAAAATAAAATGAGAATAACCATAAGTGTAATTTCAAAAGTTGATATCCTTTTATCCCACTTTCATTACTTTAAATCTAAGAGAAAAATTAGAAATAGTTTCTTTTAATGAGTTGCTACTAGTTTGTTTTATTGTTTGTCTTTGGCAAAAAGAAGTTTTGACAGCATTATCTAGTTGAGAAAAGTAACCAAAAATAAAACAAATATCTAAAAATAGGCAATAATTAAAAAAATTGTGGCATATGTGGATATTGAAATAGCACACAGACAATAAAAAGCACTTTGAGAAATACTTAAGTGCATGGAATAATATTGATAATTCAATATAAGCTGGAAATAAAAAGTCAAAATATACAAACACTCAGAACACAAATCTATGGGTCTGTATGTTTAGTAATATGAAGTTAACACCCCCAAAGCACTTGAGGGTTATCCTGTATAGAAATATGACATTTAAAAAGTTATAATATTTCCAAATTATTTGCAATCAGCATGCAATATTTAATAGTTCAGAAATTTTTAAATAGAATTTTAATTGAAATCAAGAAAAAGTTGAAGAATATTAGCATGATTTAGGAAAGGAAGAAGCAGAGAGGTATACATGGAATGGAATGGGAGGAAATGGAAAAGAGACAATAGCTCAGGGCTCCCTTGGTTATTTGGGTTCCTTATGTTGTATCACTTAAAGAACCTAGTATCATCAGGAAATTGTCAACACAGTGCTGGTGAGTTGATTTGAAATGAGCATACCTTAGCTAGCCTACTTCTACTGATACATCTACATACATCAGAGAACTGTTGAGAGAGAGAAAAAAAATACTACATATTTTGGTCAAATGCAATATGTTTGAGTGTTTACGTCAATATTCAGCCAAATTCAAGGCCAATAATATTGATAATTCAATATAAGCTGAAAATAAAAAGCCAAAATATACAAACACTCAGAACACTTTCAATTTCATTAAAATTAAGCCACACATAGAATTTTTGTGCACTTCTTGAAAAAAATTGATGTCAGAATATTTACAGAAGCAGAGTTAAGACTGGTACTCTAACATTTTGTTATTTATAATATTTGTGTATGCAATTGCTGATGCACAATGACTTGAAACAAATTTGTCCTTAATACTTGTATCTAGAAATGAGGATGAAGCAATTGCAATTGGCACACAAAATACTGCCTCTGAATTTCCATCTGCATCTCAGCTTTCCTTACATGGCACCAATTTCAGCCTCTTTCCTGGAGTGGAATTATTTGTACATCTTTACAAAAGACCTTGTGTAAAAAATACTCGCACTCTTGAAGCACAGCAATTTGATTACTTATTCAGCAGGTTCCAGCAACTGAACTTCTTTCTCTGCAAGCCCGGTATTATTGTTATCTGCACAGTACAATGTTAAGGTTTTCTTTTGTTTAACCAGCCTTTTAAAATGGAATAGTCAACACTCCACATTGGTTAAACATTTTGTATATAGTGGGGAAGGTCAAAAATCTTTTAGCTTGTCTCTGACTAAAGAAGAATGATAAAAATGACCATATATATATACATAAGCATATATACACATATACTGACCATAATACTGGCCATAAGCTATATATATATATATATATATATATATATATATATATATATATATATATATATATATACATATATTTTGCTTTTGGCCAGTATTTCTTTGATAATAGTCGTGCTAATCACACAATGAAAAATGCCATGAAGACGATGTACCCTTGGGATTCCTAAATTACTCAGAGCTCTTTTCCATTGTCAGTATCATCGTATAGCACATCTACCTCTCAATATGTCATTCTAAAACATTTCTTCAAATAGTTATGTTGCTAGTTGCTTGAGATCCTGAAATGTTTCATCAAGCAAGTAGACCAAAAGAATAATCATTAATCTGTTCCAAAGTTTTTTGAAAAAAGTTTTTCATTGTTTCTCTCCCAAATATCTGATTAGAAAAAAGTAGCACAATGAATAAATCACTTGTCTTTTGTGCACAGTATATTATCATTAAATAAAAATATTATTTTACTAACATATTTTCTATAAAAATAGTCTACCTGGTATTTATACCTTGAGAAAAACCCAAAAAAGTCGTTAACTTTATTAATAGTAGTTGGCAGTATTTTAGTAATCATTTTATCAAACTTCATTTAAATATTTAGACTCAAATCTATAAGTATTATTTACCATAAGTATTGTTATAAATGAGCTTGGAGCCTTTACAAGTACTGAAATTTTAAGGTGGCACAGTTGATATTTTGTTCATGATTAAAATTCTCAAACAGCTTTTTTTAATTGTTTGAGTCCTCGTTACATGGAATCAAACAACCATAATCAAAATATATGTAATTCTTCATCATTATTGTGGTGAAAGTTTTGGACTCTAATTCACCATTCAACTCTACACATGTTAAATTATAAGATTACATACTTCTTATTTTCCATCTTATATATATTTTTAATTTTACAGAAATCTTTTTTTATTAGCTCAAAAAGGACATTT